>NC_029774.3:134177334-134177804 GCF_000817695.3 Arachis duranensis | reverse complement strand
TTGGCACCTCCATATTAAAATTTTTGGATTCGTCCTAATCATATTTACTGTACTGATTATTAATTTTTTTTTATTAACTTCACGTTTACCTTAATGTCAAAATTAAGTTCACAAAAGTGCTTATCGTTTAAATTATTTTTCACATCAAAGAGCATTGCCCTTCAAATTCGGTTGATGACGTAGCGAAGCAGAAAGGTGGAGTGGTGGCAATTATGGCGTGGTTGCGGTGGCAATTTGTGATTGGGTGTTGCTGATAACGATGTATTATAACAGATAATAGTCTTGGCAGTAATTATATATAAGAGCTGATAGTGTTGGACTTTCTATTGCTAACTGTACGATAATGTTACCATAAATGTATCGAAGATATTATTTTTTAAGATTAAGTATAATTTTAGTTTTTAAAATATGAGTTAATTTTTTTATTTTTAATTTTTTTATATATAAATTCGTTTTTTAAATTTAAAAAA
>NC_029774.3:134176020-134177207 GCF_000817695.3 Arachis duranensis | reverse complement strand
TGTTTATGATTCATTTCTATTTCTGTTTATATTATTACTTTTGCACGATTTTGATCTATAAAAAAAGAACGATTTTAAAATTAAGTTAAATTTTAGGATGATTTTGTATATAGAAAAAGATTAAAAAAATTTTCGACCTATACTTTAACTTTAAGAATCTAAATGATACTTAAACCCCTATTTTTTATTTATATATTAACACCTAGCATGGATTTCGTGCATATATCGATCTACAGTTTTTTATACATTTCACAAAAGAGAAGTAACTAATATGAATAATCTTTTGAATAGTTATTGAATTTTATTAAGACAATGCCTTTAAACAGGTAGTATTATCAAAGAAAAATTTTATTTGACACATGAAAGTAACTAAGCTGAATGCCCTGTTTGGTAAGATAAGATATTTTCATGTCTTTGGGAAATTTCTGTTTTCCATATTTTTTCCACATGCAAATTAACTAAAAATAATGCTTTAATTATGACCAATGCAAATTACTAATAACTTGGTTACTCCTTAAAGAAAAAAAAAAGAACAGAAAATCATAATAGAGAAAAAGCCTCATCTTTCGGTGTAGATAAAATAATACACAATTACACACCACATACACACATAATGATTGAAGAAAGTTAGGTGGGGAAATCTATTAAACTAAATAAATGAGTCGGGTACTCTAGTGTTTTCTAGTAATTTAGTATTAAAAATAAATTAAAACTACACATGTATATATATACAAATATATCATAATCGGTTGATTTTAATATACAAATAATTTTTTTAACAACAATGCTAGAGAACCAATTCTATATAAACCAAGAATCAGCCAACTGATAAACCAAAGGCACCGGTGACTTTAACCGGATATTGCTGCTGATAGGACGGATGTTTCTTTTCTTGTAAATTGGATGGTTTTATATATGATTTCTATGTTTTATGTGTTACGCATTAATAAAACATAATTAATTACTAATGAATTATCAAAACATCTGTTCCGTGATTCTCTCCTATCATAAGTGTATCTTCTCTCATATTTTGAACATGGTCAACAATAATTTAAAAAACAAATTAAATTATAAATTAATAATTATGTTGTTCTATTTTTGGCTGATTATGTTTTGGTTCCATATATTTTTTTTTTTAATAAATTAAATACACTCCACGTTATGGATCTTAATTGCATGCATCTTTT
>NC_029774.3:134167497-134175975 GCF_000817695.3 Arachis duranensis | reverse complement strand
GAGTTTTTACATTTTTTATATTTTGTGGTTTGAGTTTAACATAATCTTGGAATTTTTTTTTTCCAAGAGCATGATAACCGTAATTATTTGATTTAAATCTATATATGGCGTTCATGAACTGAAAAGCAGGAAAAGAAGAACTCCAATTCCCATGAGTAGAACACAAAACTTGGGTTTTTCTTTTTCCTAAGATGCTGTGTTCATATATAAGATGATAGTAACCTGACAAAGCCCATAAAACACGGCTTCAAGTGGTTGGACCAATAACAGAGTCACCATGTCCCTCAATGAAACCAAACTAGTCGTGTGAGAAAAACTTTTGTGTTGTGTTATCTACTTATCTTAAATGAAGTCTTTCGAAAACGTTTGGCACCTTCGAAAATTGGTGATGATATTTTTTTATTCTTGTTTTTTTGAAATTTTTTTATTGCATATTGTATGAATAAATATAAAGAGTTTATAGTATTAAAGTAAGACCCATAATATTTATTTTCTAGAATTATTTTAATATATTAATAATTTAATGTATGTATTTCAAATATAATTTATTCACAATATATTAAATCACGATATATAGAATTTTAGAAGATGACATATATTTCAAAACAAAAAAGTCGTATATATTAAATTTCAAACTCACTAGACAGATAACAAAAACTAGTCAAGTTCAACCAATAATTAATTATTGACTATAACTAAATAAATTTACTCACTCACGGTTAGTAAAAATGAAGAGTTAGTTAGCAAAAATAGTTAATTTGTTACATAGAATTGTGTTTTTTTTTTTTATTCAAAGTTAGGAATGAGATTCGAACTCACGATCTTTAAATAAGTATAAAAAAACTATGTCATTTGAATTATAGTTTGTTGGTGCATAAAATTATTGTTGAGCTTCCTGTTTTTAGAAACAAAATCTGTTTTTTGTTCTAATAGATTTGATCCTTATAGCTAGCACTACTATACTTGTATTATATATACATAATTTTAGTAAGTGGATGGGTAAATTCTAATATTCTGTTAATTTTATAGATTAGATATTTTTGTTTTTGGTACACACTAGCTCTCTCAAATATAAGTTCATTTCGTTTTTCTTTTACTGTCAAGAAAACCTTACTTTCTCTAATCTCTTCTTGGTATCAAGAGCCTCATTCTTGAATACAAGCCATGACTTTTGGTGTTACAAATTTGAATTTCTCTATCTTCTTCCTCATCTTTCACTTCTAATTTTGGCTTTAATCCTTGATCTTTTGATCATTCCATGAGTGACAAACTTAACAAGAACAGTCATAGGATCTAACGACAGCAGGCTTTGCCTGTTATCTTTTGTCAAGATTTGGAAGATTATTTACATCCTGAAAGAATTTTTATTCAATATGCTACTGATGATGATCATGCTATTGGTATCCTCTCTATTGTATATAAGAGATGGAGATAAGAAGACTACAATATTATATCATGACTTCTTGTTCCATAGATGAAACCTTCGAGATCAAAATGGTTGGTTGTATTTTTGTTTATAATATCTGGAATAGAATTAAAGATTATTTTTCAAAATCTATTAGATACAAAATTAAGCAACTGAAAACTCAATTGAAGAATATAAAAAAACAGGTCTCAGAGCTGTTGAGTATGTTTTGAAGTTCAAGAAAATTGTTAATTCTTTAGCATCTTTGAATTTTTTTTTTTAACTATTGACAAGCATATTGATACTCTTTTAGAGGATCTTAATGAAGATTTTCAAAATCTTATCACTACTGTCTCGACTAAACCAGGATTGTATTTTCTACAAAAAATTGAGACATCAATTTTGTCGCATAATGACATGACTTAGAAATTTCGTAAACATGATTCTCTTCTTGCTGAAGCACACCTTACTCAATCTTCTTTTTCATCTTCATTATTTTTTGGAAGAGGTTTTGGTGGTTGAAAGAACCTGTGGTGGAAGATTTACACGCGGTGGTCGTTCCTTCACTACAAAAAAAAAAAGATTTTAAAATGACATTTATATTATGGCAGTTTTAAAGAGCTGTCATAATATTCAGGTATTATGGCATTTTATGCTGTTGCCATAATTATGTTTTCTGCACTTTTATACTACTCCTACAACAGATGAAATGAACCTTTATGATGGGAGTTTTGGATAGTAACGCAACAGAGGATTGCAGCACCGAGATTAACAAAAAAATCAATTAATACCAATGAAGAATCAGAGAAAGAATTATAAAGGAACAGTTTTTAATCATTTCAGTTGTTTTCTCTTTTTTTTTCCTTAATTTGGGGGCTTTCTTTGTGTAAAGGGATGTGGTAAAAAAAATGAAAAAGAGCTCACCATACTAAATTTATCTGCCAAGAACCGATCGAAGTCTTCTACCACCACCACTGATTTCGGCCTGGTCTATTATAGAAGTAATTTTGGACTCCATGGCAAAGGTTTTAAAGGTGCAGGTTAGGTTATGGAAGGTTGGAAAAGTGAGTTGAGGTTGAAAGTGGGGGTAGTTTGAAAATTTTATTAAAAAATCAACAAAAAATTAGAGTTTAGATACTTTTGTCATACAAAACCCATCTTCCATGGGTACATCGTTAATTTCTTTAGTTTATATGTACTTTTGTGAGCGTTCGTAAACTTCATGGGTACTTTTGATAGTTTTTTCAATTTGTAAAATAAAGACGATGCTGCATAATTTTCAAGTACTCTATCTATTGCACCTGCTACCGACACTACCACTTCTCATTCCCACCTTGTGTTCACTGATTCTCCATCAAAGAATACTCATAAAATAGTAATTAGACCCAAGGCAGGTATTCATAAACCCAAAACTCATTTCACTTGATTTGTTACATAAATCACTTATGCAAAATCACCAAAAAATATAAAAGCTGCACTAAATATTTCTCATTGGCTTAAAGCAATGAAAGATGAGTATCAAGCTTTGCTTAAGACAAACACGTAGACACTGGTTACACCACCAAAAGATACGAAAATTATAGGTTGTCGTTGGGTGTTTGCTATTAAGAGATTATCAAATGGAAAGATTCAAAAACATAAAGCTCGTTTGGTAGCTCAAAGTTTTTATCAAAGTGAACGTTCTGATTTCGATCAAGTTTTTAGTCTTGTAATTCGGCCAGCTACAATGAGGTTAATCCTTAGTATTGCTCTATCTAAAAATTGGGTGGTGGGACAATTCGATTTTAACAATGCTTTTCTCAATAGAGATTTACATCAAGAAATCTACATGGTTCCACCAATTGGTTTTGAAATAGATGCTGAATCAAAGGTTTGCAAACTTAATAAATCTTTTTATGGTCTAAAACAAGCTCTAAGAAAGTGATTTCTTAAACTAAGCTCTATTCTTCAAGTGTTTGGTTTCTCTAATTCTAAATCTGATATGTCTTTATTCATTAGAACTACTACTACTTCTATAATCTATATTCTTTGCTATGTTGATGACATTATTACAAAAGGGAATGATGCAATTGAAATTGATTTATAATCAAACAACTTCATAACATATTCTCTTTAAAAAACTTGGGAAATTTGAAATATTTTTTAGGAATTAAAGTTTTGAGGACGGCAGAGCACAAGATGTATTTGTCTCAGACCAAATATGTGACTGACCTTCTATCTAAAGTAGGGATGTAGTATGCTAGTCTTATGCCTACTCCTATGTTGTCCTCCTTGTATTTAATAAGCATTGGGTCCGAAGATTTTTAAGATGCCAAGTTATACTCATCTATTGTAGGCTCTCTCCATTATGCCACAATTATCAAACCCGATTTGTCATTTGCTGTTTGTAAAGTCAGCCAATACATGCATACTTCTAAATTGGCTTACTGAAAAGCAGATAAACAGATTCTTAGATATTTACAAGGGACCAAAGATCAAGGTCTTGTGTTTTATAAGTATCAAGATTTTAGGCTGTATTATTTTTTTGATGTAGATTGGGTATCGAATCTTGAAGATATGAGTTCTGTTTCGGAATTCTGTGTGTTTCTTGGTACTAATATTCTCTCATGATCTTGCAGGAAGCAGAACACGATCAGCAAATCTTTCACTGAAGCAGAATTTTAGAGTTTAGCAGACTGTGAAACTGAAGTCATCTGGTTCAAGAACTTGCTGTCTGAACTTAGAATTAAACTAACAGTCTCTCCAACAATTTTCTGTAATAATCTGAGTACAATACTTCTCACATCCAATCTAGTTTTTTATGGCAAAACTAAACACTTTTAGATTGATATTCAAATTTGATTCGTCAGAAACTGTTTCATGTGGTTCATGTTCCACACAATAAATAGATTGTTGATATACTAACTAAATCACTGTCTGCATCAACTTTTCTCAAATTTCAATACAAACTGAAAGTTGTCACTGACCAATAATCCGTTTAAGAAGAGAGGTTAGTGAAAATAAAGAGTTGGGTAACAAAAATAATCAATTTATTACATAAAGTTGTTGTTGAGCTTCTTGTTTTTAGGATAAAATCTGTTTTCCTTATAGCAAGCACTACTATACTTGTATATATATGTGGCTTTAGAAGGTAAAGGGTTAAGCCCTAATATTCTGTCAATTTTGCAAATTATATTTTTTTATTTTTTTTACACACTAACTCTCTCAAATACAAGTTTTTTTTTTATTATTATTATTGTAAAACAAACCCTGCTTGCTCTTCTCTCACCTAACCCCTCGCCGTAGTCTCTGCCCATAAATTTTAAATCCTACGCAATAAATTTTAAAATCTTAAATTATTTATTCTAAATCAATTTATTTTATTTTACTTTTAAATGTTCTTTTATTTAAATTTTTTTAATTATTTTTAATTTTAGATGTTTCTTCTGATGTTCATTTTCTTTTATTTGTTGGTATATATATTCGAATTAGTTGACTGAATTAATGTTAGTTTTTTAGGTTCTTTCTTTAAATTATTATACATGTTAAAATAAAGGGTTAAGTATGATTTTGGTCCCTAATGTAGGGGCTGAAAATTTCTTTCGTCCCTCGGTTTTTTTTTGCTCGAAAATGGTTTGTTTTAAAATCGTCCTTTTTACCAATTATATTTTTTTTATTACCAAATTACCCTTTATTAAAAAAATTATAAAATAAAATAAATAAAAAAAAGAAAGGGGGTACAGGATAGGGGCCGAGAAAGAAAGAAAAGGGGGGCTTCTTCTTCTTCTTCTTCTTCCTCCCACCGCCACACCCACCGCCGCCCCCCACTTCTTCCCGCCGCCGCACCCACCGCCGTCCCCCGCTTCTTCTTCTTCTGTAAATTCTGTGAATTGAATTTTTTTGTGAAATTTCTGGATCTGAATTTTTGTTTATCTGAGTTGAGTTCTGGATCTTTTATGATGATTTTATGAGTTGAGTTTTTGTTTGTCTGAATTTGAATTATGGATCTGAGTTTTGGATCTGAGTTCTGATGAGGATGACGATGATGATGTTGATTTTCTGAGTTTGGCAGTGGATGGTGGTGGTGGTGGGGGTTCTGGTTCTGGTGGTGATGGTGGTGGCATGATTTTGGGGAAGAAGGGGTAGGGGCATTTTGGTTCGAATGACCATTTTAAAACAAACTGAAACTTTGGGGACCATTTTAAAGTGAAAAAAAGCCGAGGGACGAAAGAAATTTTCAGCCCCTACATTAGGGACCAAAATCATACTTAACTTAACAACAACAACAATAATAATAATAATAATAATAATAATAATAATAATAATAATAATAATAATAATAATAATAATAATCAATACGCTGCCATTACTTACGTACATGATATATTTTCACATTTCTATATGAAAAAATTTATATATTATTATTGATATTTGTAGCTTTCTTCCCTATGCCAATATGCTAAGTGCTAACATGCATTCGCATGATTATTTAAAGGTAAATAAATAAAAAAAAACTATAATTAAGAAGAATAATAGAATAGGGGGCCAGGGATTATTGAATTAGGGGCATTTGGGGCCTCCTCTTTTGGTTTTCCAGTCGTTATAGCATGGACATTCCTCCTTGTGACCATAGGTTCCTGATGGCACACATAAGCATTTTTGGCAGCACAGGTTGCAATAAGTTAAGCATGCCTTCCTGTATTGTGTGTCTGAACAACGAAAATCACATGCATCCCCACATTCTGCATAAAAACAATACACTCTAAAAAATTTTGTTTCAAACATTTTTATCTCTAAAAATTTTTTATTATATTAAAATCTTTAAATTTTATAAAAATAAGACATATAAATTTTTATTTTAGTCAAATCTATTATTTTTATTTAGATAGATAAGTCATCAAAAATATAATAAAAAAATCCATATGTCTTAATTTTATAAAATTTAAAAATCTCAACGTAATAAAAAATTTTTTAAAGACATTTATATACAAAGTTTGTTAATTTAACACAATGAGTTCCAGATTAGTACGTACCTTCTGGTGTTAGTGAGCCTTCACCACCACCCTGTAGAATTTTAACGGTGTAAGAAAATAAAGATTAAAGGTTAATGAAAATTAGAGTTTATAATGTAACATAATCTGAGTATGATTCAAGGGAAGGAAAATTAGAGTTTTCAGGAATAGCAAATGAGAGAACTCACATGGGCAACTTGGATCACAAAACTCATGGAGAGGAAGAGAAGAAAGAAATAGCCTTGATACATAATTTTAACCATACTGATTATGTTCTTTTCTGATTTTTCACTATGAAATTTTCAATAAACAAGATTAATGCAAAATATACAGAACATAAATACAAGCATATACTAAATGTGTGTATATATATATAGTATATATAAGTATATATTAACTGCAAAGAAAGGCAGAAAACCGAACCATAAATAAATTTAAAATTTGAGCACAAATTTGACCGTAAATAAATTTGAGCACAAATTGGGCATAAAATCTGGACTTGCTCAAAATTAAATGTGCATGCATACGACCAATTTTTTTTTCTTCAAATTATTTATTATTTATTATTGCCCACTCTTAGTCTTGGTAAAATTAAAGGCAGAATAGAATCGCAACACTAATAGAAACAAAATCAAATGAGATTTTCTACAGATATAAACTTTTTACTAAAATTAAAGCAAGATATTTATTTTATAATAACTATATATTATATTAGTTATTTACTTTATATAATGAACGAATGGTAATTAATTCAAAAATATATAATATATTTAAAAATATTTTTTGTTATTTGAAAATTTAAACTCAAATTTTTTTATTAAATTATAAAATATTTGCTATTTTAAGTATTTTTTATAGATATTTAGTAAATAAAAGTGAATTAATAAGAAAGTTAGAGAACTAGTGTGTAGTAATGGTACTAGAATGAGTGAGTATAATGTAACATTGAGTAGTTACTTTCACTATTCTTTCAGAAAAATTAGTAAATGGAATCATTATTTCGATTTACTATTTTCTATTTCTCTTTGTTAGTAAGTTGAATATGTTAGTTTGATATACTTGAATTTGAACATTTGTACATAAATTGAATTGGATTGATTCAATTTATATGTATATGTTTAAATTGAGTTTGTCTTATTCAATTTACATAAATGTGTAACCAATTTTTATTTAGCACATTTAGACAATGGCCTTCAATTAATTTATTAATGTAAATGATCTTAAATGCGACTTGTAAATCGTTTTTCTTTTTTTTTTCATAAAAAACATGCGTATTCCTTTTTTCTTTTATATTCAAAAATATTTTTTAAAATTAAAAAAATAAAAAGTCAACATTACCACCTAAACAACAATGACTATACTGAGTATTCAAGATTTAAAATTTCAAAGTGCACTTAACTTTTAATATACCCTTTGGCGGAAACTTAAAGTAACCACCCATCTTATATTTTTGTATATTTATAGATTTGATATTTATTTACTTTTGTACTAGTAACGTCTAGTGCATTTTATATTTATTACAATTTATCAATACTCTTATTTTACACAGTAAATTTTAATTTATATTTAATAAAATCTAATAATTTATAAAAAGATAACATATTTAAATTTAATACGGACAAAATTGTTATGCTTATTTTAGATATATTCTTAGAGAAGTGTTTAAATTTTTGAGAGTATAAGTACTTGATTTTATATTTCGTAAAAAGAAACGTCAAATAAACAAATTATTTTTGGAACCAAATTAAATCGAGTCTTTTCTTTTTCTTTGATATTATGTCTTTTTCTAACAAATTTTTATCGTGTTAATAAATTATTAGACTAATTTAGTTAAACTTAATTATTAAAATAACTTGCCCAAGTAATAGCATTGTTTGGACTTGATAAATTAAAAAGATTATGTGTTTATATTTTTAATTTTAAAAAGTTAGAAAAAATATTTATGAAGATCTTTTTTAGAATTATTTTGTATTTTGTTAAGTTAAAAAGTATAAGATAATCTAATATTAATAAATATTTGTATTTATTTTTATTCATCATAGTATTTATATTTCTTAAAATTATTTTAAATATTAAAAAAAA
>NC_029774.3:134166378-134167418 GCF_000817695.3 Arachis duranensis | reverse complement strand
AAAAATTATTTTTATTTTAATTCATCGTTAAATATACCCACTATAATTTTTGAAATGTAAGATTAAATTATTTTGATAATCAAATTTAATCAAATTGATCTAATAATTTTTTAACATAATAAAAATTTATTAAAAAATACATAAAAAAATTTAGTTAAACTTATTCCAAAAATAATTTATTTATCTAATATTTCTAAGAATAATAGTCATTATGTTTTGCAGTCATAAAGAAGAAGATATACATTCATAATTTTGATATGGAAACAAATTAAAAGTTGCATCATTATCGACTTCATTGACGAATTTTAAATTTTAAAAGGAAAAGTATTGGTATATGTTTCCGTATACGGTAAGAGATAATACATAAAAATATATAAAAAAATTTATAAAAAAAATAAATAATATAAATAATGATTATTATTATAAATATTTTATAAAACTATAACTAAAAGAAAATTTAACTAATTTGTATTGGTTGAATATGGTGCTCATTCATTTAAATTAGTATTAGAATTATATATAGTAACTCAGTAATTAGCGATAATTTTTTAATAAATAAAATTTTAATATATTAATATGTAGTAGATTAGTTTTCGATCTATTGAATTGGAAAATACTGTTAAAAAAATAATATTTATCTTTAAAGTAAAATAATTTCACATTAATAGCAATATTTATGGAGATTTATCTTTGTTAAAATTTACCTGTAACAATTTTATTTGTTAGTATCATATTTATTTTTAAAATCAAAATAATATGGTCAACATTGTTCCGAGTTAAAATTTCACATTTTATATATTATATAATTTTCAAATTTTTAATTTCATAAACTTATGTTATTACAAAAATTATTAAATTAATTAATATTTTTTGATAATATTATCAAAATATCATGATTAAGTATTAATTTGTGTAAAAAGAAATTATAATAACTTTTGTTATTTAATATATAATTTATTGTATTATACCCTTAGATTGATAAATATATTTTTTCTCTAATTCCGTATGCCATTTTATTTGGAATTAATTGTCATTGAAGA
>NC_029774.3:134163597-134165882 GCF_000817695.3 Arachis duranensis | reverse complement strand
AATAACCTTTATTATTACTTTGCTAGCAAAAAAATCATGTTTATATTATTTGTATATTTTTAATACTAATAAATATGTAGGTATTTGTATTATTATATTATTGTCTTAGATAATGACTTAAGTTACTTATTCGTATGTTAAATAATATAAATTATATTTTGCATATTAAATTTATTAATTTATCCATATTAAAAATAGAAAAATTATAAAATAAAGCATATAAAAGATTAGTTAATTTACATATAAATTATATTTTTAAAAAATAAAAAAATATATATAATACGTAATAATTTTTGGTATATATAATGTTATATATATTAAGATGATCTATTTTAATTATGTGAATAATTATTGTTACTCACTTTTTATTGTATTGATAAATAATATTTAAAATTAAAAGAGAAACAAATAAAAAAATTTTCTAATTTAAATTAGAAAATATCTTGTAAGTATATTCAGCTTTTATATATACTAAATATAAAAATATTTAATAGTATAGTATTTATTACAATGATGATTCAAAACATGCATTAGCTCAATATATACTTAGATACAATAAGACTTTCAAGTAAGTAAGATCAATCTAGATTTATTATTAAAGTTCAAAATACGATTCATGTTCATTACTTTAAGGTCCAATGCACGTGAATTTTACGTGATTCATCTCAAATCAGTTCGAATTGAATTTTTGTTGTGAGTTAGAAATAATAATGAATACACTTGAGATCATGATGAGTTCCCTTTTTGTTCCTCACTTCTATTTTAAAAAAATATCTTCTGTTTTATCTTCGTCTTCATCTCAACTCCTTATGTAATTATCCCTTCAGAGAAACACAGATACCCACAAATATTCTTTGAATTTTTTTAAAAATAATAAAAAAGTCATAATATAATAATCATAAAATAATCAATTCAATATAATTCAACAAAATTAATAACATATAAACAACCAAAGTCTAGGTTATATCATCCTCATATAGTCATATGTATCACTGTTTTAACAATATTAATAAAAGATAAATGAATAAACACTAAATGAGTCATATTTTTTATATATATAACAATAATTAATATCATATATTATCATTTGTAAAATCATAATATTCCGAGAAGTGATGTACGGACAATTTAAATGTTGATAAATTTAAAAAATTTTAGAAAAAATAAAAAATATGAAAAAATTGCATGTTGATGAAGTAGAGCTAACGGAAGTGTGCGCTCATCGCAGCAGAGGCGGCGGCAGTGAGCACGAAAGATGGCGACGACAATGTTGAAGGAGAATAGTGTGGGCTACAGTTGCAAAAAAGACGACGGTATCAACGTGAGAAACAACAGATTGAGAGGGAATGAGTGATGAAAGTGAAGTGTCGTTTGAGGGATTAGGGACTTTAGAGTTTTTTGTTTGGTTTGATCAATCAAGAGGCAAGGAAGAAGCTTGCATAATTTTTTGGGAAATGTTTCGCAAAAACAACATTTTCTAAACCATTCACGTCATATACTGTAACGGTTACATATGTAGAACGATGTTCAGGTTAGATCTTTTCATTATATTTTGCAACCTAGATAGATTGAGGGATCTAGCCATACAGGTATCCAAATTTTAAGAACGTGAGAGACTTAAATGTATTTTCTAATCTTTAGGGACTTAGATGTCTTCAAGGATCTGTTTGTCATTTTTTCAAAAAATTATACATAAAAAAAAAGAAGAAAAGAAGAGCTGAAATAACATGAGTGATAAAAATGATCATTCTTATAATTTTGTTTGACCATCTATATATAAAAGACCAAAAAATCATGATTATCTAACGAAATTAATTTGTATTTATTACATTCAATTTGAATAAATAAAAAATAATCTTATTTTAGCTTAGTCCTTATTTCACATGATTTAATTTTAGTTCAATACATATGATTTAATTTAATTTAATTATTAGTTAAAAATATCTTAATTATCTATTTTATTCATAAATTTATTATTTTAATGACTAATTAATTAATCAAATCAACTAATTAATACACATAATTAGTATAATAATTAATTTAGTTTAATAAATTAAAAAATAAATTAAAAATACTACAAAAACATTAAAAGATTAAATAAATAAATAAATTGATATATATTATAATAAGTTATATAAAATTTAAATATCTAATTAAATTAATTAGTTATTATAATTAATTTATCATAATTAATTATATTTAATAATTTTAAAAAAATAAATAAATAATAATGTTAAAAGCATGTCAAGTCTTTTTATATAATAAAATATATAGAATAAATTTTA
>NC_029774.3:134159615-134163394 GCF_000817695.3 Arachis duranensis | reverse complement strand
GACAAATATAAATCATTTTTTAAAAATTTTATCTTAAATATTTTAAAAACACACCTATATTTTAAAAACTACAAATACAAATACTAATTCTTTTAGTTTATCAAATATAAAATAAAGAGTACAAATACCCTTTTAAAAATTTTTATCAAATTAAATCTTAGTCTAATAATTTAACAACATATTCTAAATCTAAAAATAATAAATTCTCTTCGTCCTTTAATATTCTTCTTAATATATAATAAAATGATCGTTATTAGTACAGATTGTGCATTGAATACATCAATCATGATAAATCCAAAATGCATGATTTTTACTTCTGTAGAGTTAAACTCCAAAATGGTCCATGAGATTGGCGTTTTGTACTGAAATCATCCCTGAGATTCCAATTGCACCAATTACGTCCTTGAGATTGAAAAAAATGCACCATAGTAGTCCCTGACCCATTTTCCATTAACGACGTGATAACATGGCATGATGATGCGGACTGTAAGTGACACGTGTCACTTCATGATTTAGCCACGTGTAATGGTAGGATGATGCGGTGACCAGTGACACGTGGCATGCTGACATGGATAGTTGTGCCACGTGTCACAATGTTATTTGGCCATGTGTCCAGTAATGCCACGTGTCGCAACAGTATTCGTCCACGTGTCATCCATTATGCCATCGTTGTATTTGCACCAAATTAGTCACTCACTTTGCATTAAGTGACTCATTTTAGTCCCTGAAATTGAATGTCGTGCACCAAACTAGTCCCTTCACCAATTTTTTCTCATTTTTTTTTTAAATTTAAAATTTTAATATCTTGAATACACTAATTTCAATTCTATTTTTTCATATATCGTTTAAATACAAGTGCTTTATAAAAAAATTTAAGATTTTAGTTTTAATTATACAATTTTTTAATAATTTAATATTGGTAAATTTTGTAATCTATAAGTATGTTATTATAAAAAAATAATTATATGATTAATTGGACACATTTTTTTCATAAAAAAACATGTGCTTTTAACAAGAGATCAATAATTAAAATATACATTTTTTTTATTCTTAATATGTTATTATAAAAAAAATAATCATATGATTGATTAAACACATTTTTTTCATAAAAAAACATGTGTTTTTAACAAGAAATTAATAATTAAAATAAATATTTTTTTCTTATGAAATACACATTTTCGTTATGTATAAATGAGCTAGATTGAAGGCACTTCAACCACCCTCACTACCACTTTTGATCTCCGCAGTCTAGACGAAAGAGGTCGGAGATGATAATGAGGGAGGTTTGAAATGCCTTCACGTCAACTCCAAGACGGCGGCTATTAGAGGTATCCGCAAGAAAAAAAATATTTTATAAAAGTACTGAAAGAGGTTGGAGATGGTAGTGAAGATGCTTGAAAAGCCTTCACGTTAACTCCAAGTCGGCAATTAGGGTATTCGCAAGAGAAAAAACATTTTATAAAAACACTTTTATTTGAAGAACGTGTGAAAAAATAGAATTGAAATTAATGCATTCAAAAATATTGAGAATTTTGAATTTATAGAAAAAAAATGAGAAAAATTGGTGAAGGGACTAGTTTGGTGCACGACATTCAATTTCATGGACTAAAATGAGTCACTTAATGCAAAGTGAGAGACTAATTTGGTGCATATACAACGATGGCATAATGGATGACACGTGGAGGAATACTGCTGCGACACGTGGCACTACTGGACACGTGGCCAAATAACATTGTGACACGTGGCATGCTGACGTGGATAGTTGTGCCACGTGTCACTGGTCACTACATCATCCTACCATTACACGTGGCCAAATCATGAAGTGACACGTGTCACTTACAGTTCACGTCATCATGTCATGTCATCACGTCGTTAATGGAAAATGGGTCAGGGACTACTATGGTGCATTTTTTTTCAATCTCAGGGACGTAATTGGTGCAATTGGAATCTCAGGGACGATTTCAGTGCAAAACGCCAATCTCAGGGACTATTTTGGGGTTTAACTCTACTTCTGTATGATAAACAAAATACCTTTAAAATGTTTGTTAGAAAAAAATATTGTTGATACATATGAAAAATAACTTTGTATATAATATATATTTTTTAAATTTAAAAATAAATTGAGTCAATGCTCATTTATATCTAAATTTAATTATTTCATCCATCGAAAAGGAATGAATCTAAATGCTGAAAATAGGTAAGTCAAAAATAAGTAAAAATTTAATTTTAATATACTGTGAGAGTAAAATAATTTACATGTAAATTTAATTATATAATATCATATTATAAAAAATAACTACTTTTTATATTTGACTGTGTGAATGATAATATAAAAAAATAAATATAATTATACGATAGTATAAAATATTTTATACTATTAATGTATTAAAATTAAACTCAATTACTAAATAAGTAAATATGTTGATTTAAATTTCTTATTTAAACTAACTAATGCACCTTCTATTCCATCCAAACTCATCACTAGACTATTATATTTTTCAATGGGAACACCAAAAGTGATTTGTATGGTATTGTTAGCCGTTGTTGCAGCCAGCAACATAGCGGAGGCAACATGGTGTGTGGTGAGGAGTGGGGCCAGTGCTGGAGCACTGCAAGCAGGTTTGAACTGGGCATGTAGCCATGGAGCAGATTGTGGTCCTATTCGGCCTGGTGGCTCTTGCTTCAATCCAAACACCATTCAAAATCATGCCTCCTATGCCTATGACAGCTACTATCAGCGCAATGGCAAAGCCCCTAGCGCTTGTAATTTTGGCGGCACGGCCACCATTGCCGTATCCGATCCCAGTATGATTGTTTTATAATTTTATTTCTAAAATACTATTTTTTTTTATATAAGTTTTAAAATTTGAATCTAATATTTTTTTTAATAAATGTTTACTATTTTACTATGATTCACGAAAATTTAATTTTTTAATTATTTTTAATATTTTTTAATTATATAAAGTATTTAAAAGATTTTTTGTTTTAGTAATTAATATAGATATTATTAAAAATAAAGTTGGACATGTGGACACGTTAGGATATATTTTTTTTGGTAACTATACGTAATGATATTTAGATGTGTTCAAGCGTATTTAGATAAATTTTTTTATTTTTTATTAAGTTGCACAAAAGATATATATATGAGACAAATATCGATAAGTGTCGTTTCGAAATGTGTCAAATACACCAACACAACAAATTAAAAAAGTATAAGTGTTTTATAACTAATAAAAAATTTGTTAATATTAATAAAGAGTAAATTAATTGACCTATTATTATACATATTTAAATAATTAATACCATGGTATATGCCTTACTACACTACTAAATTATAAAGTGGATAAGATGTATCTCATTTTTGTTTTGGTGGATAGGTTTTGGAGGCTGCAGATACCCACCAATTGAAAGGTGTGGTTTATTTCCTAATTTTTAAATTCCAATTGGTTCATTGATCACTACTTCATTCAGAAATATATTATCTCCAGTTCTGCACCCCATATATGGAGAGTTGGAGACTAACAATGTTTTAACAGTGTTGGAAGAGCAGAAGATGCAACAACGACGAAGTCTTTTACCGAAGACTCTACAAATTAGGCCCAACCCAAATATTATTGGGTTGAAAGAGTCAATGACTGAAGCCCATTTAACGTTAGACAAAGACGAAAGAGTTTGGTTACTCTATTCATGTACTCTCTATAATAAAGGTGTGGAGAATTTGTTGGCCTCCACCAAAGCTGTACCAAAATTCCAAAACTGGTTTTTTTTTTTTTTTTGGG
>NC_029774.3:134133285-134159574 GCF_000817695.3 Arachis duranensis | reverse complement strand
AGAGTGGAATATAAGTATATAACCACCTATATAATAAATGCGTGTATAACGTAAATAAATAAATAATACAATAATATTTTCTGACAAAAAAAATAATAAATAAACGACTTAGTCAGAGTGCTATACTAAATAATTTTTGTGTTGAACAGAAATTTATGTTTTGAAGGTTTTTTTAGTAGATTAGAGAGGGTTAGCAACTCCAATGCTAAGAAATAGAGTTCTTCTTCTGATATATGGGGACTCAATTACTATTGGAGTGAAAAGGAAAGGAGGGCTCATCACGTGGATCAAAGTTGAGAGTTCTTCTAAACAGGGACTTACAACAACCAATAAAATCATGCAATGTGGTAAATTAATAAAAAATATAAAAAATATATATTTAAAATACTAACCAAATTTAAGTTATTTATTTTAATATTTTATAATATTAAATTATTTTAAATTTATAATTTTAAATAATATTATTATAAAAAATAATAATTATATTAATTTTAATTACTTTAATTAATTAATTAAGTGAGATCACAATAGGAACTAAAGTTAGTTCCTTCTAATGGAGAAGAGAGAGATTCTTTAAGTTCTTATTTACTGGTAATGATGCAAAAACTGATGTGGAGTTACTTTTTGTGACAGATGGGCCATAAATAGGGACTAGAATGCGTTCCCTACTGAATTTGTTTATTGAAGAATATAGTTCCAACTCACATGTGGGATTCTTCTCACAAGAATAGTAATATTCTCACGGAGCATTGCGCAAAAATGCTGGGTTGAGCATCCATTTTTAATAAAATTTATGGCCATTTCAAAATCTAACTCAACAATTACATATCAGAACTCATTAGCTACCGCAATCTCGAAACCTCTAATAATATCCCATAGCTCAGCTTGCATGATTGAGCAGCTGCCTAAATTACAAGAGAAACATGTGACAAACCTTCTTAGCTAATTATAGAATACTCATCCACAACTTGCATTCTCCGTATGGCTAAAGAAGGATCCATCGACGTTGATCTTAATGAAGTTCTCATTTGGGGGACCAACGGATCAAGTTCCGATTAGTATTGGTCTTTTTCGGAATAATATTTGTCTTTATCATTGCGCTAAACTCATAACTCCTGTTTATAATAGACTCAACAACCCCTTTAGGATTAGAATTCTTTCCTTCGAACACTTGCTTGTTTCTAGAATACCACAGTAAGGATAAAGTTACTCCGAATTTCACTGACAAATCACCAGAGAAAGATAAGTTTCTAATGAGCCAATTCATATGATTCAGGCTAAAAAAGTCTCCAATGCAATTACTGGGCTGCAATAAATTTCAGGTAGCTCTAGCAAAATGGCAGTCACGAAGCACATGCATAACCGTTTCATTACAATGCTGACAACGTGGGCAAGCTGCATCTTGCGACATGTGTCTTCTATACCTTTTGATATTGGTGATGATCGCATCATGAGCCATAAGCCATAAAAAAATACCGAATTCTTTCCGGATCTTTCCATCTCCACATAAGCTTGAAGATTTAATTTTGGACTCTCAGATTGTTTTGTGAGGAATTATAGGCAAACTTTAGGGAAAAGACTCCATTAGGAGAAGTCGCCCACGCAATATGATCACCTTCCTTCCAAGCTGAGGGTGGACACATAGCCAAAATCTTCTAAACCACTATGTCTAGAAGCCAGCTTTTAAGTTTAAATATATCCAGCCACTTGAAATGGTAAGAAAAGCTGCAAGTAAACTAAGGTTCCTGAATCAGATGTAAAACCTACCTGAGGTTGAAGCTTATTTAATCTTCATAAATTAGGAACCCAGTTATGCTTTCAAAAATTGATTTGTGATCCATCTCCTATACCCAAATAGAATTAGACTGAACATCATCCCAAGTCGAACAGATTCTCTTCTACAGATTAGAATCATTATTCCTCCTCTCAATACGAGGAACAATGTCATTGCCGCATCTGTACTTAGTCCTCAGAACCTTTGACCAGAGGGAATCTTTCTTCTCGATCAATTCCCAGCCTACTTTCATCATGAAGGTTCGATTCAAATCTTTAGCATGTCTAACCCCAAGCCCACTATACAAATTCGGCTTACTCACTATCCGCCTGTTTAAAAGATAGATTTTTTAGTTTGCTCTGTTTCTCCCCAAATAAAGCTCTTGCATTTATGATCAATAAAATTACAAGTAGCAGTAGGCAATAAAGTAGTTTGCATAGTATAAACAGAAGTAATAGATAGGACAGATCTCATCAAAATGGTTTTCCCAGCTAAGGATAGGGTGGAAGCCTTCTAATTGTTAAGTCTCCTTTTAACCTTAGTTTCAATCTCCTTGTATGTGTCTTTTGTCACTCTTCAATAGATGATCGAAACTCCTAAATATTTATCCAGATCGTCCGTTCTAGAGAAATTTAAGAAATTGCTTATATCATTTCTCACTTAGTTCCCCCACATTCTTAGGAAAAAAAATTATCATTTTTTATTGCAAATTTTTGGCCTGAAGCTCGTGCAAAAAACTTCTAAAACTCTCTTGATGATGTCAACTTGTTCTATATTAGTTTCTAAAAAAAGAATTAGGTCATCCCAAAACAGAGATGGGATAACTCAGGTGCCTCCCGACTAAGACGAATGGGCTTCCAAAATCCCAAACTGATGGCAGAATTAATAAGATGATACAATCTCTCCATGCATAGAACAAAAATATAAAGAGATATCGGATTACCTTGCCGGATACTCCTAGTAGGAGAAAATTCATTTAAGACATCACCATTCCAAAGAATTCTCATCCTAGTAGTAGAGATGCAAGTACATATGAGCTCAATGATGTTCAGGGGGAGGCCAATGTCGTTCAAAACATCTCGAATAAAAGTCTACTTCAATCTGTCATATGCTTTTTCTAGATCAATTTTAATAGCCATTCATTCTTTAGGACCTTTCTTATTTCTTATAGAGTAAATAATTTTTTGAGTGATGATAATATTGTCTGAACTCTGTCTCCCGGATACAAAACTACATTAGATAGGATTGACAATCTTATCCATCACTCCTCTCAACCTGTTAGCCAGAATCTTCGTAATTACTTTGTAAAAGATATTACAAAAACTAATGGGCCACATTTACTTCAAATTGATAATAGGTTCCACTTTTAGAATAAGCGCAGTGAGAGTTTCATTTATTTTTTCTATTTTCGCAGAATTTATAAAGATTCCCTTAACAAGCTTGTACAAATCAAGGCCAACTCTGTCCTATTGATTTTGATAAAAAACTGATTGGATATCACCAATACCAAATGTTTTAAGGCTTTCCATATTAAAAATCGAATCCTTAATTTTTGATAAAAAAAAAAAGTATATTGTCAATAGCATTCAGATCTTCTTAAGGAATAATTAGAAAAAAATTTCTCAAAATAAATTCAAAATCAAGAATATCATCAGAATAAAAATTAAAGTAGAAATTAAAAATCATATTTTTTGAGTAGTTTTATCACTAATCCAATTACCATCAATATTTTGGAGGCTGTCCACCTTGTTCCTTCTTCTTTTAGCTAAAGTAGTACTATGAAAATACTTGGTATTACGGTTTCTAAACTCAATCCACTTGTATCTAGATTACATCACCTCTTTTTGAAAGAAAATGTTTTCATAATCTTTCTAAAGAAAAACTTGCAAGTCTTGAAAAAAGTAATTATTTTAAAAATTTATGTTATCTGCAATTCTTTGTAAACGCTTAATAATTCTACTTTTTCTTTTGTAAATATTTTTAAACACAATAAAATTTTAGGATTTAACTGTATTTTAAAAGTAAAAAATGCATTTAGATCAAGAATCGACAGAATTTCAATTTCAATTATTATTAATCATATTAGAGAAATTCAAGCGTGTCAGCTAGACAATCATAAATCTAAAAGGTCTATGGTAATTATTTTCATGGTTGGGAGGAGAAAAATGAAGATAAAGAGAAAATTATCAGAGTTAAAACTAGCTAGGAAGGTATTTTGAAGGCTTTAGTAAGTTCTTTTGAGAACTTTGTCTTTGTATATAACTATATAAGGTAAAAAATAAACCCTGGATAGTGGAATATACGAGGACATTTTTTTTTTCAATTAACCTTAAGGGTCAATGTCATATAATAATTCTTGAAAGAAACAAACATCCTATCTTAAGATACCATATATTTCGAACTTGATAGAATATTTTGAATTATTGAATTTTAATGCTTGATACACACCTACAAAATATTTGTTACGTAAACATAACAATGATTAATACCATTTTTTTTTTGTATGGTATCCCCATTTTAATCGAATAAAAATTAATTTATCGTAAATTAAAATTTTATTTAAAAATTTATTATTGATCAATAAATTAATTTATATAAGCTTTTTATTTATCAAATATTTTAATTTATTTGGTTTGAATAAATGCTAACAACTTGATATTTTGTTTATATAAAATATTTATCTAATTATCCAATTAAATTCTTTTACCTATTTAATATTCTCTCATCAACTATTTATCTCACCTGAATAAATATTTTTTGTTTTTCTTTCTTGAATTAATAATCTCAGACAGATTTTTTAAATTAGCAAAGAGAATGTTAGGAGATTAAAATTTATTATTTTTGACCATTATTTAATTATTAATTTAATTATTTTAATTTAGTAATTTAACAATATTTTTTATTCTATATTTTTAAATATTAATGACAAACTAATAACCAAAAAACTAAAAACAATAAATCATATTGACTCTTTAGTATTGTTCATTAAGAAAAAACAAAAATCTCAAAAAAGAAAACAAATTTAATACTTGCACTCACACAAGTTGTTGTCCTCTAATTAAATTCTGATTAGTTTAAGAATAATATTCAATGAATAATGCTGAAAATTAATATTGTAACGGTTAATTTCAATTAATATTATAATAAATTATAAACTAAGTCAAATATAAAATCATTAAAAATAAACTTTTGCTTAGTTTAAATTTTGAGAAAGTCTAGAAACCAATACTTCTATTAAAATTTGATCAATATTTAATCATCAGTAAAAGAAAAATGAATAATCCTATATCATTGGATGAAAATACCAATAATAACTAATTAATAGTTACAAATCACAAAATTTACCGACTCTCTAGCACTCTTCTTAAATTTTATATCTTTTAAAAAAAATTTAAATAATCATTAATTAATAACAATTAATATTATTAACTAGTATAGAATATAATTCAAAAATATTTGTGACTTACTGTAGACTAAGGGCCGTTTGGAAAACTTTAGAAGTAATTTTTTTAACTTTTAACGTATGAAAAGTAGTAGTATTAATGTCTGGTGTAATTTTTAAAACTAAATTGCAACTTTCTAAGAAGCTATTTAGGAGCTTATAGAGAAGTTAGAAAAAATGATTTCTTTCATAATACTTCTATTTTTTCATCACATTTCTATAAAATAGGCATTTTTAGAGTTAAAAATTCAAACACAAAATAACTTATTTATAAGTTATTTTTAACAAAGTAATTTATTATTTAAGTTATTTTATCACAAAGAACTTAATTAAGTTGGTTACCCAAACTGAGCCTAAATCTCTCTTGATTTTCTAATGAGATTCTTTAAAATAATACAAACATACAATTTACACAAAATGATTACTGTCGGAGACAATTTTAAATGAGAATAATATATAAATGGTTAGATAATTCAATCATATATATTTAGTTGATGCTTTTTATTTTTGATATGGAGAAGAGAATGTAGTAATACAACACTGTGGAGAAGAGAGATGTTTTTCATATATGTGGTGTGAGCAGAAAATGAACCCTCCGTTTTGAGTTTGGAAAAAAATAAAAAAAGTTAAAAATCCTAATCGGACGGTCCGATTTGTAATTTTGAAAATAAAAAAAATTTATTGTTGAAATCGGACCGTCCGAGTTTCATTTTAACAAATTAAAAAAAATAAAAAATACAAATTGGACCCTCCGATTTGGTGTTTATTTTCTTCTTCAAGCAAATCGGATCCTCCGATTTGTAGTTTATTTTTTTCTTCAAACAAATCAAATCGTCCGATTTGAATAAAACACCATATAAAAAAAATACATAATCTTTCAATATCAATGTATTACACATGTATTTAACCAATATAAAAAAAATTAACCTTTAGTTGACATGATAAACGATTTAACGATTTAAAATATTATTTTTAGAAGATATTTTTATTAGAATAACTATTTTTATGCAATTGAATTAAATATATAAAATAATAATTTTTATTGGAAGAAATATGTAAAATCATAATTACTTTAGAAAAAAATTTTGGAGGCGGCCGTTTTTAGTAATTTTTTTCATCATTTTATTAGTATAAACATTAAATTATTTTTAATAATTACATTTTATTAATTTATGTATAAATTTTAAAATATAAATATAATAAACAGAGGAATACCTGACGAAAAAGTTACTGGGACTGATCATCCAACACAGCAGACTCACAGGCAGACATTAACGTTATAATTTATAAATACGAGAGAGAGAGAGAGAGAGAGATCATAAAGAAAAAGAGAAGCTAAAGAGAAAGCCAAAGCGCCTCCTTCTGTTTTGATCTCTACACAACAATAATATATGTTTTTTGCATCCCTCTTTTCCCCTCTCTGACCACACACTCTTTAATCTCTCTCTCTCTCTTCCTTTACCAACTAATAAGCAGAAACAAAGCCATATCTTCCTTCTTAATATGGCAGCACTATGGGTTCCACCATCGTCAAAGCTTCACATTACTTCCTTGCTGATGATGCTGTTAATGGCGACCACCATGATGAACAACAATGTGAGTGGCCAAGCAACATGGTGTGTAGCTAGAAGTGATGCATCCAACCAGGCCCTGCAAACTGCACTGGACTATGCATGTGGTTCCGGTGCAGATTGCTTTCCTCTTCAAGCCAATGGCCTTTGCTTCCTTCCTAACACTATCCAAGCCCATGCTTCTTACGCCTTCAACAGTTATTACCAGCGAAGGGGAAGAGCTCCTGGTTCCTGTGATTTTGCTGGAACTGCCACCATTGCTCAAAGCGATCCCAGTATGCACTACTACAAAACACTCTTCATCAATTTATCGATCCCTTTGGTTCGTTCTCATTTTCTGTTTTATGGTTTCTGTGTAGGCTATGGATCTTGCGTGTACCCATCTTCTGGAAGGTATGTTTGCTTATTTGCATCTTTATTTTAATATAATTCTTACTCTATGCATTTTGCAGCAAATATGAGATGGTAGTTCTTTTTTAGTGGCAGATGGAGAGTACAGTTTTTAATAGTTAAAGATAAGTGGTTAATGTTCCTTGTTTTTGAAGTAATTGGATTCTAATATTCTCATTCTCGGATGTATCTTTCCTTTATTTATTATTATTATTATTTTTAAATCCTGTTTGGTACCTTTTCTTCTGTGGCTTGCCGAATACACATATAGAGGCGAATTGGGAAGCCAAACAGTGGTGGCAATGTGCTGTGTTTCACTGTTTTCTTGTGTGTTTGAGAGAGAGAGAGAGAGAGAGAGAGAGAGGTGAATGGGGGAGGTTGCATCAGATTATGTTAGGACACGTGTCTCTTTGCATGAAACTAGAAATGCCATTAAACCATGGCCTATTTTCTGCAAAACTATGTCCTGGTTTATTTTATTTTATTTTTCAAATGTTCCAATTCTGGCTCTGGGGTTGCACTTGCGAACTTTGGTATCTTGGTTATATACTTATATGAATTCACTATAATATCAAACACATTCTCATCCATCGGTAGATTTGGGGAGTGGGGCACCCAAATGAATTAAATCTTATGTAAGTGATGATATATAATAAATATTTGATATATTAATATTGGTGGAAACTCAGGTGCAGTCGAGTTCACGTGAAGTTGACACTGAGAGTCGTTAGATGAGTTGACTGATTTGATTAAATTTACATTTAACGCCTCTCAGATATCAACTTCATGTGAAGTCGACTTCACCTGAATTTTCACATTTAATATAATAAGTGTGATCTTTATATAAAGACACATTTTCGAATATTACTTACTATTTTAGGTGGGGGAGTAGTATCGTTTGGTTCGAGTATTTGAGTGAGTGACGCCAAATAATAGATCATGATGTACGGTGCACCTGTTGGAGTGGGGCTCCTACTCCATCCAACGGCTTAGGAATCATCACCATGATGAAATCCTTTTGTCGTTGTTAACTAGTTTGAATCATAGTGTCAGTGATCTGCTTTACAGTGCTAAAGTGACTAGCTTCTCTCATCTGCATGGATGCAGGCAATGATACATCCTTTGTTTCCATCCATTAGTTTCTCATTTGCGTGTAAAACCTCAAGATAAATTTATAATAGAATAAGGTCGCTATTGAAGTCTATAGTTTGGTAGAAGGGTGGTTTTTTATGAAGGGAATTCTCTCATATGGAAAGTTGTAAGTTCAATTAATGAGCTAAAAACAGAGCCATCTCCCATGGTTTCAAGTTTAGGTTCCATCAGAAAAAGTGACATGGCAACCATGCTTATTAGGATTCGGATGATAATCATTGCTTGTAATGTGTTTGATGCTTTTTGATTTCATATGTCCTAAACCATGTAAGAAAATTAGTGAGGGTTACAGGGGACAATGATGTCAATGGGGCCACTGGTTTGAGTTCTAGGTTTATTGTGCCGTCTCACGTGTCATGATGAATCTTTATTTGTTGATAGGTCACACTCACATGGTTATTGCAATTTAAAAGTTCAATGTAATTGGAACTTTAACCTCAATATGTTAGGCTCAATAGTAGCGCCATGGAGTGGGACAAATTGAGATATATAAACTTTTGATTAAAGAAAAAACACAACAACAAACAAACGTAAATTGTTGACTAAATGGTATTTGTTTTTCATTCATTCTTGTGAACTTGTTAGCACTGCTGGAGGGGGAAATACACCAAGCACAACACCTGCATTCAACAACCCGAACGTGCCGTCTCCTACAACAACAACACCAATATACGGCGGGGGCAACACCGGTGGGCTAACGCCGGGAATGAACACGCCGTTCCCCGACAATTCTAGGGCAGCATCAGAGGCAACAGCCACATGGTTTCTAGGGTTGTTTTCCTCCCTTCTCATTCTAGCCATATGCATATGATGATGATCTTTGGTGAGAATAGGAAGGTTACAGTTTTGTCAGGGGTTAAAAAGGGGGAGCCTTTTGATGTTTATAACCTTGCTT
This sequence comes from Arachis duranensis, assembly GCF_000817695.3. Taxonomy (NCBI): domain Eukaryota; kingdom Viridiplantae; phylum Streptophyta; class Magnoliopsida; order Fabales; family Fabaceae; genus Arachis; species Arachis duranensis. Next base: position 134,150,350 of record NC_029774.3, on the reverse strand, counting down.
TAATGCAATTTCATATTTTAAACATCCTTTGTATAAGGTTATAAACATTGCTGGATGGGGGCATTGTTATCCACCAGGAAGGAGGGGCAGAGCTAGGGTAGCAAATTATAGGGCTCAAGTTTAATTCACTAGATCAATTTAATTGTCCCCGTTGCAAACAGTATATTTCATCATATCATCAGCTTATAAAGCTCTATTTAGAATGAATTTCTTCCTAATCATCTTTTTAAATTCAGTTTATTTCAGTTCCCAGAACACTAAGCATTTTATCACGGATGTTGATGCTAAACTGATTTGCATGAATACATTAATCATGCTAGGTGTATACAAAATTAGTCAAATATAAAATACATATTAAAAATAAATTAAATTATATATACATATATTTTTTTTCAGTTGCATCAAATAAATAAATAAAATTATATATATGGTGATTCAATCCACTCGTCATAATTCATCAATAATAATAATAATTTTACTATAAACAACTCCTATCAAATTAATCTTTAAGGGTATTAGTGTCTTTTTATATAAATCTGTGTCAAATTCTCTGTTGACCCTTGGAAATATTTTGCAACTGAAAATTACATGGTTTAATAGAAATGACAATATATTACGTGGATGATAAATTCTAAATTTTGAATAAATCAAATATAATAATTATAACATATTCAAACTTATTTTATTTCTAACTCCTATATTATATACTTGTATTCTTGGAAAATACTGATGGAATACAAATCAAGTTCCTATAATTAGAATCTGAAATATGATATTATTTACTAAGCTGCCTTACGAATGAGATTTAGATAACGATTAGAAATCTACTTCCTAATTTCTAGTTATAAACTACTGAATTTGTTAGGGGCAATAGACTGCTTACCATGTGCCAAAATTCATTACTAATAGCCTGCCAAAATTGTGAGGGGCAATAATTGCTTAATACTTACCACAATCCAAAGTGTAATTAGGCCAGTGTAAAATAGAAGTAAGAATTGCCTATTACTTATTTAATTTTATATTGTATTATAATTTACTCCAACGAAATCCCATGGAATAGAGATACAAGATTCTCTGGTAATTTAAACAGCTCTGTATAGACCTCCAAAATTTCTCCGACACAAGCATAAGTTAAACAACACAAGTTTGGTGAACAAACACTTGACTTGGAAACATTGAACAATAATAATTGTAAGGCCTGAATCAGAATATAACAGTTGCTGAACTATAGAACTCCAAAGAAGGGATTCTTAATTGCAGAGTCTAGTTCAGACCCAGCTGAATTCAGAACTGCCATCTCAACTTTGTCCCTGGGCAAAAACAAAAACTCACCACCATCAATCTTCTCAAATCCACAAATCTCCAGAAATTCAATGCCCCCCTTCAAGGCACCAACTCGTTCCTGTCGCAAACAACAAACATTACATTCAAAGCATCAGCAATTGTTTTCTTTTTCTTTGGTAGAGAGAGAGAAGATGATGGAAAAAAGGGGGAAGCAAGAAAGGGGTGAGCAATTATTAGAAGAATATATGGTTAAGGTCTGAACGTCTTGTATCACTTGCCCATCCCAAATCTTAGATAATTTTTTCATCTTTAGGGAAATTCTTACCTGAAAAGTTTGGTTACTAAGTCGGATTTTTCTGAATTTTTCCTCGTCAGGATTTCTGGCAACATTTCCCACATAAGTAAGGAGGGTTTGGAATGCTTTCTTTACTCTGGTATCGTCCTCCTGCTCCAAGAATAAGTTACCATGTAAAGAGACATGAGTTATACTATATGCCCAAAAGTTTTGTAGCCAACATATAGGCAGCATAAGGAAAACAGTTAACCAAATACACTGAAATTGGCGTTGTTGGCTACAGCCGAAGCCTACACATTAGCTAAAATAGTATTGGTTACCTATACTTCCTCACCTATGTGTAACAATATAATTAACAAGTAGCTACTCAACTAGCAGTGTAATGCAATAAATAAATTAAGCATATAACAAAAGAAGCAATCTTCTAAAAGCAACAGCCGGAAAGCAGTTTTAAAGAATTTTAATTCAGAGGCATATATGATATATGAATACAACCTGTGTTTCTTCATTCTTTTTTATCAAAAACAAAAAGGAAAGTACCTTGTGGTTCTGCTTGAGAGAACGCAAGCACTCTCTCATTTGTTCCGCTTTGGTCGCAGGCCTAACTGGCAGAAAACTCTGCATGCAAAAACAAATTTTCAAATAAAGAAGTACCTGGGGAAAAATTGAAACCCATTTTTGGACCCTCTCATACCTTTTTCTCCTCTACAACAGTTGAGGGTTTGGCTTCTGAAGGTTCCTCCGGAGGCAATCCAAGTTTTCGCCTTCTTTCAGCCTAACATCATAGAGGAAAAAAATTATTCTTCTGGTGGTTAAAGGCAGAGATTGAAAATCTTGCAGGAATTCTTATCTTCTTTAAAAAAGAAGAGAGCACGACATGATGACCATGCTGATGTACAAACTCAAGAAAGAAAAAACATGACAAAAGAAAAAAAAAAAGAGAGGGGAAAGGGGGGGGATCTGTTTGAAGAAGCTACACCTTGTCCTCTTCTAACTTCTGCTTGATTTTCTCTCTAGCCCTTCTCTCTTCCTCTTTTTCTGCTTTTCGCAATGCCAGCAACCTGTAAACGGAAGCAGATTTTGCTTAAAGCTAGGTGCATTCATGACAAAAGACAGGATGCAAGACCAATAATATACTGGTTAAGACAGACCGTTTTCTCTCATTCTCTTCTTCGATCCTCTTTGCTTCTAGCAACTCCTTGCCAATGCGAATTCTCTCCTAAATAAAAAATATATATGAGACAAGCATACGTATCTGCTTGACATGTATGGACATATGTATCTTGAGATGGTGTATTAAGATTTTGCATACTGGCCCAACCACAGAAACTTTATATACATAAATTAAGAAACAAATTCTTCAAGAGGATAACCAAAAAGATACTTCTTACTTTGGAATGTGTCACATTGCAGAGATATAATATAGCAGATTGAAATTCATACAATGATAGCCCTATGTATTCTTTAGGAGCTAAACTCTCATCCATGATGTGGGAGTAATTTACAGTATAGGTGCTTAAAAATTACCGAGGAAAGATAACCCGAAGCACTTGAGGCCCAATTATAATTGATTACTTTATTCAAGTTGTTTCATAACCAAGGACAACTCTTACGTTTTGTCTCGCCTGAAATAATTTGTAAAACCTTAAGCACCTACATGGAGGTTCAAAATGGTTTTATATCCCTAACAGGATGTATAGACATAAACACCCACAAATATATTAAAATGCAAGTATCAATGTAAATCACCTATCGTTATCACCAAGAGATAAGTGATTCTACAAAATACCTTTTCTCTTTCTCTTTCCATTCTCCTTTCTTCCTCTTCTTTCTTCTTGCGAGCTTTCTCCCTTAAATATTATAGATTCAAAATAAAAAGTGATAATACAAATGAAAAACCGATGATAGATAAGACTGACTAAAACTACCACACACAAACTATAATTCTGGACAAAAGTCAAGATACACAAGATGCTAACTAGATTATATAACAAAATCTAAACATGACAACAAAAGAACTCCAGAATACCCAGAAGCAAATTAGCAAACACAACAAAAAGACAGGAAATTCAGCAAAGCCACCATTAACACCGTCATATATAAGTTGCAGTCATTTATATAATCTAAATGCAGTATTGGAAGGCGCTAAAATCTGCAGATGCATTTCTAATAGTTGACCGCTTTAAGAATGCCTACAAATCAGGGTGCCCAAACTAGGTGTTTGATGCATATACACAAGCTGCTTAAGCAAAATTGAATCTGTGACTACCATGGCTACATTATATTTAAAGTTTAAACTCAAATAGCTTCACAATTCAGGCCATATGTAAATCTTATTTGACATCCAGTTTCAAACCTTAGCTCCTGTTGTTTAGCCTTCAGTTCTTCTGGGGTAAGAGAAGGTTTAGGAGCCTCAACTTTGGTATTGGCAGGTACCTGAATGAAACATCAGGTCAAGAGCTAGATATTGCAACTTAGTTATACCAAATAGATTTGACATTAAGTCATAGCATGAATTAGTCTAATTTGATTAAAAATCACAATATTAAAATCTATATCTCGTTAAACAATGTGAGTACCATGAATATGCCATATTACCATACTAATAATGTAAACAAATCATACCAAGGGCATCTGATCTATGTCAGGGTCAGACTCATGCTCTACTATCCAATTTATGGCAGCCTCGATGCTAGCATTACCTATAGAAAGAGTCAAAGAGAGAACCAAATCCAATGTTTAATATCTACAGAGTAAATGATATCAATGTCCAAATATAAATAACATAAATAATGTATTGTAAAGTACCTAGATCTAGAGATAGTAAAAGTACACAATTTTAAAAAAATGACTATCTACAATTGTGTCAAATGTAATTGTTATCACACACAAGTATTAACAGTTTCATCTTCTTTTACCCACTTTTCATGGATCCTCTCAATTTTTTTCCTTAATTGTTTTGTCAAGTGTGATCTGTCACCACTCAATATCTTCTCTCACATGTTTTCTCTTGGTCCCACTTAAGGAGTGTATGGTGAGAGATCAGACTTGACAAAATAATTGAGAGAAAAAAGATGGAGAGGATCCATTCCCGTTTTCCTCCACGACCCCCTAATAAAATGTACCATCTTTCATTTGATTTGCTTAACATAGCTGAGCCTCTTATTAGCTTTCTCGCACAAAACATAAAGAACAATATGCAGCTAGAAATATAATAACAGAATTGAAAGGAAACTCACCAGAATAATGAAGTGCACGTGTTGCTCGAGCTGTAGAAAATCCCATTGCTTCAAGTTCCTCAACAAGCTTTTTGTCAACCTCAGGAACAACCATTTCTGTATTTTAAAGCATAAAGCAATAATTACTGACCTTAAAAAGTAGATATTATCATTCATTAGCCAAAAGAATAAGGGTGAAATCTTTGAGAAGGCTTTCCAAAAACAAAGTGACACACAATATCTATTTTCAAGGTTTATTACAGTCATGGGTTAATTGAGGCTAACAGAGTAGTAGGTAACCTGCATCTTGGCTTGCATCTGCATTGAGAGCCTCTTCTGAGGTAGCAGCTTCATCCACTTTTGGAGCCTCTAAACTTATCGGTTTGGCTGCCTCGGAAGTCTTATCTACAAACTCAGTATGCCCGGTTCTTTTCGTATGCAAATCACTTTCCTAAATGATCAATAGCATGGGGAAAGGAAAACTATCAAGAAATCAAGGCACCTTAGAAAACACTGCAAAAACAAGGTTCCTTCTTCTCCATACATAATGAAACAGAAAATTATCTCCTAGACTCAACAAATATGCAAAATACACACACAAAAAGAAAGTTTGTTTGTTCTAATTTCTCCCCGTTGCAGCAGCCAACTAAAATTCAGAACCTCAAACAAGTTAAACCCTAAAATAACTGAAAATCACAGCAAGATCATAATTCATAACAGTTCATCAGCTGTTTGTATATAGATGGTTCAATTCAAAAACACGATCCAGAAGCCATGTGCTACCAAGAAATTGAGGAAACGTAAACAGGAAAAGGAGAATGAAAGAGAGATAGGGATCTAACGGTTTTGGATCGGCAGGGTTTGCCGCAAGCAGTGCAGACGAGGTTGAGAACTGCTTCGGTGGATTCGGAGAAGTTGGAGTGGTTGGTGAGCTCTGCATGCTGTTGCGCTTCCTCTACGGACCTCAACAGAGTGCCACAGTCACCACACTTGAGAGAAACCCCCGCCATTGATGCAACTTTCACAGCTTCTTCACAAAAGCACCGCAGCTGTTTACTAATCGGGAAAAGGATCCGATTAGAAGATTTGTATTTGGAAAGATTAAGAGTTTAATTATTATTTTATTATTTCAAGTTAAAAAGTAATTAGATTTTTTTATTTTACTAATTTTCTAGGAATTTGATTTTATAAAATGGGAGTAGTTATTGTTAATTTATTATTATTATTTGACTCTTGTTCAGTTGTTTGAAATTAATAATACATGTTTGTATTGTTAATTAAAAAATAAGAAAAATAAAAAATTAAACTTTTACGTATTTATTATATATTTATTAAAAGTAATTAAAAATATTTTATTGATAATAAAATTTTCAACGTAAGCATTCGTCTAACAGAAAAAGAAAAAAAAAGGCAAGGAAAATCTTTGTTTTTCGTCTAACAGAATTTTTTTTTTTTTTATCTTGACTCAAGGAAATTGTTTGATTAGGTTTTTTATTTTTATTTTTCTTTTTTTAAACATAGACCAAAGGCCCAAAATGCAGAGACTACACAGTCCTAATAAGGCAATGAGTAATTGAATACGATAGCATGTATGACCAAAATAAAATAAAAAAATACGATAGCATAGAGCAGAGCTTGAATTTTCCTTCTCCTTAGTGTTTCTTATCCGTTTAGTCACAGCTTTTGAGTTGCTTTGTCAATCTTTAACACTATCTTTGGTTTGATAGAAAAATGAGTGAAAAGAAAATAAATAAAAAAAATGGGTGAAAAATAATATTTTTTATTTAATTATGAAAGAAAATAAGAAGGAAAGAAAATTTTAGTATAAGTTCGACTAAAAAAATTTGTTTTCCATCACAAGCAAGAAATAAATAACTTAATTTGTTATTGATCGTATAGTCTTATTCATTTCATAGAGTTAGTCATGGTGATTTACTAACAAATTTAAAATCAGCAAAAATAAATAACTTAATTTGTTATTTAGTAAATTGAAAATTATGACTGTAATTTATTAATGAAAAATAATATAACGTGAATAAAATTAAATTGAGAGAGAGGTCATTATTTTATTTTTAGTTTAACTAAGTAAATCTATTATCTATTATTTATTATCGATTACCACCGTATCTAATATCTATTATTCTATTATCTATTATAATTATCTATTAAATTTTTTTATTTAATTATGAAACTGACATATATGTTTTTGAGAATATTTTTTAATTTATTTTTTTTAATTCATTAAATATAATTTATTATAAAAAATTAATTATATCAACTAATTAATTATTTAATTAAATATTTAAATATCACACTCATTAATTTAATTAATTCATAAATACCAAATTGAATTTCAATCATTTAATTATGAAACATAACTTCTTCTTGAAGGTATTTTTCAATTTTATTTTGTTTGATTGATTAAACTAAATTAATTATAATCAGCCGATGAGTTATAACTCAAATGACATAGTCTTTCTATATTCACCTAAAAATTACGAGTTCGAGTCTCATTCCTATCTTTGGTTAAAAAAAATATATAATTATAATCAATTATAAATAATCTATTATTATATCAATTATTTGATTTTAGATGGAATTAATAACATGTCACAAGCAATAATTTTTTTCAATTCATCTAGCACAACATAATAATGAACCTAATTATATTAATTCATTAATAAGTTTTTTTATGAAAAAATATTAATATTTCACGTTAGCTTTAAAACTTTGTTATTACTATATTAAACTTAATTTGTCACTGTGATTTAATTTTTCAATTATGCAATATGTTTTTTTTTCTTTGCAAATCACATTAAAATATTAAATACATAATTTTAATTTGCTTACATATAATTTTAAGTTCTCATTTACTATTTAATATTCTTATTATATCTTTCATTTTTTAATGATTTTTTTATTCTTTAAAATGTTCAAATATATACATAAATAAATGAAAAAAAATGTGTTTGATTAAAACCCTAATTTATAACTTTATATGTTTTAAATGCAGTGACAATACATAATTTGTGTATTGTAATTTAATATTAAAATAATATATTATCTTTATAAATTAAAAAAAATTAATCTAACAATTCATACTCTGCAAATGACTTTTTTACTAATATATACATAGAAAATTCTTTATTTTTCATAATATACACGAACAAAAATTCTTTTTAAATTGCGCATCTGACACCATTTCATGTAAGGTGGCAACGAAATGGATGCTAGCATCTGACATACGCCATGTCAAGCTCACCTCCCAAGAAATGTTCAAATGGAACACTTCAAGTGTGTCAGCCTGAAAGTGCTTCATTTTGTGACTGGTGAACTTGACATGGCATGTGTCAGATGGTAGCACCCATTTCGTAGCCATCTTGCATGAAATGGTGCCTATTTTCATTTCGTAGGTGAGGGTTACGAATTGGCCATGCGCAATTTGGGAGGAGTTTTCATTCGTGCGTATTATGAAAAATAAATAATTTTCTATGCATATATCAATAAAAAGGCTTGCTGCAAATTCTATAACCTCCAGAATTTTATAAAATACTATAATTTCCAATATCAAAAAATTATATCAATTCTTATCCAATATCAAATTAACCGAATAAATACTTACAAAAATTCCAGTGGTGTTGCTAACTGTAATTTTAAAATTTAATATCAGAAACCTTTTGAGATTAGCATATAAGAAATAGGAGTGAGTTACGAGTTATGAAATGTGGTTGTAGAATTTGACTGATGTGATGTTGCAATAGCAATATATAGTCGCCATAATTGTGTTTCTGTTGTTTGAACAGAGAGTTTGTATTATATTTGATTTATGGTCTCTTTTTACCAACATAAATTTACAATTTAGGGTAAAAAATGTATATAAGTTAAGGGGAGTTTAAAATTACTTAAATCAGTCAAACAAAATTTCGATACATCATTCTACCAAAGAACAAATTAATGTAATTCGAATTAATACAATTTGAATTAGATTTGTATATAATTCGAATTACTTGAAATCATTGACAACACGTAATTCAAATCAATATGTCACGAATTATAAACTTAGAGTTCGAATTGTATTAATTCGAATTAGTAGGGAGACATGCTTTGAAGGGAGTTCGAATCAAGTTGATTCGAATTATTCTATTTTCGAAACTAGTAGTAATTCGAAACGATATAATTCGAATTACTCCCTTTTCGTAACAAATTCTAATAAATTTTTTTAATTAATTTATTTAAATTATACTACAAAAAATCTTTTATTCAATGCAAAATAATTTAAAAAAAATAGCTTAAAAAATATTTTTTAAATTATTTGCATACAATAAAATATTTTTTTGTGGTATAATTTAAATAAATTTATTAAAAAATATTCATGAGCTATCAAGAATGGGCAGAAGCGTATTGTATAAAATTCGAATTGCTTACCGTATAATTTGAATAAGGCTTGGTTTGGTAAAGCTTTTACTTTTTAAGAGTAGCTTATGAAAGCTGTCTTTTAAAAGACGACTTTTTAAAAGCTACAGCACTTGCGTTTGGTAAAATCACATTAAAAATAGTTTTTAATAAGCACAAGTACTATAATTGTGTTTGGTAAAACAGCTTTTAAAAATTAGAAAAAATATAATAAACATATTTATAACGAAGAATAATATTTTTTTTCAAATTTTAGAGACCAATAATTTAAATATTTATTTGATTTACTCTCTATATTAATATAAATAGAGTTATCATTAGTCAATAATAAAACTTGTACTGATACGTCTATTACCCATTTATATATATTGACTCACTTATACAAATCACAAAATATGAGACACATATCTCAAGTAAAATTATACGAAGACTGTGTTAGAATTTGTGAAGGTTAGGTTGAGAAATTAGAAATATACGAGGATTCCAATGGCAATATAATGATAGAAAATATGTGTGGACTAATAAATAAAATATATTTTTAATTGTTTTGTATGGAATAAAATATTTTCTTTAATTTCTAAATTATTATTGACTATGTAGAGTACGTTATTTAAAATTTGAGTACCTAAGTCATTAGAACATTACAAATTTTTATAATACTCCTAACATTTTTTAAGCCATTTTTTAAAATTATTTTACATAGAATAAAATATTTTTTGTAGTATAATTTAAATAAATTTATTAAAAAAATTTATTAGAATTTGTTACGAAAAGGGAGTAATTCGAATCAACTTGATTCGAACTCCCTTCAAAGCACGTCTGAAACAATTCGAACTCTAAGTTTATAATTCGTGACATATTGATTCGAATTACGTGTTGTCAATGCTTTCAAGTAATTCGAATTATATCAATTCGAATTACATACAAATCTAATTCGAATTGTATTGATTCGAATTACATTAATTTATTCTTTGGTAGAATGATGTATCAGAATTTTATTTGGCTGATTTAGGTAATTTTAAACTCTCCTTGACTCATATACGTTTTTTATCCTTTATTTTACTATAATCAATTTTGATATAAAGATTGTCAAACATAAATTACGTTAACCCAAATTTACTTTTCATTAAAATCAATTTTACAAAATCAATTTTATATAAATTTCCATTTACAAATTGTAATTCAAACACACACAACCATTCAACCATAGTTTTATTATTTCATTTTGTTTGTAGATTTTTTTTATCCTATATAAAATTTTCATTTAGATGAAAATTTTACATCAGATTCAGATAAACACTTAAACTACCGTCTACATATCACAACATTTTGAGTATAAATTGTTTTTGTTGTATTTTTAAATCTTTAATGGATTTATTTCTCGTTAGTAGTTTTTAAAATTTGTTTTTATTTGCGATACAAACTTTTAAGTAATGTTTTGATAATTTATTTTTTTAGAGATTGACTAATTTGATGCTTAGTAGTTTTTTATATATCAATAACAAAATTGATTTCATATTTATAAACTACATCTTTTATAAATAAAAAATGTATATTTGAGTGTCATTAAGTTGATAAAAAAATAATTTTTTTATTTTTTTAACGTATTTAGTAAATTTTTATTAGTAAAAATAAAAATATTAAAAAATAAAAAATATATTTTTTAAAAAAATTATAATTTATATTTTTTAAAAAGTTACGATTTACATTTTTAAAAAAAAAGTTACAATTTACATTTTTTTAAAAGATTTTTTTTAAAAATATTTTTCACATAATAAATAAATAAAAAGTACCTTTACCTTATTATACCTAAATATAATTGATAAATACAAATTTTTATTTTACAAAATATTTAAACATAAAATTATTTTTTTTATAAAATTTATAAAAAAATAATTTTTTTCAGAAGATCACCAAATAATACCGTCCTCTTTGTCGATCTCTTATTTCACCGTCTAAAATGAGTATATAAAATATTGAAACCCCTGAGTTCAGAAGAGAGATATCTTCTTTCACCGTCTAAAGTGAGAATATAAAACACTGAAATCGAAATCTTAATCTGAAAAGAGAGATCTCTTTTTTCATCGTCTAAAGTGAGAATATAAAACACTGAAATCAAAAACCTAACCCCAGAAATTCTAATTTCGCTCCCTCATTTATTTCACATCATCTCATCATCTATCACAAAGCAAAAAAAATACCGCACTTCTACAGTCTTCAAATCACCACAAACACACTCTATTGGAGAAGGTAAGTTTAAACTTTAATATTTTCTCTTTTTTTTTTTTGTTATTGGAACAACGAGCTTTTCGTTAATCTAGTAACTAGTGAGGTTACTGTTTAGGAGATAGGAGGAAAAATTGAAATTCATTCTTTAGTGACAAAGGAGATAGGAGATAGAGTCTATACTTTATTTTTTAATATTGGTTTAATAATAGTATTTTTCTGGAGTTTGGAATATTAACTTTAAACGTAGTAAAGTTTAATTTGAAATACAGAAATTAAAAAGTTTAAATTTTGGGAGTACTGACATTTCTAAAGCATAAAAATCAGATCTTTTAATTTTTAAAATCGTGAAAGATTTGAGATACTCCAATTTTTATATTTTTTATAATTTTAAAAAATACTAAAAATTACAATGTTAGAGTACATGTACATCAATCATCTTACTTCCATAGAGAAAAAAAAATTAGTCCCTTGTATTTTCTTTCTTAGGTCTAAACTCCATCTCAAAAATTATTTCACTTCACATAAGAAGAAGAAGGAATTCGTGATAGAGATCTACATAGGTTCCCACATTGATCTTTATATTATTATTATTATTATTATTATTATTATTATTATTATTTATGAGTTTCAGATGGGACATTTTGGGACATGATGAAATTTGATGAACAGTTTATGAATTTTACAATGAAAAATCTCATCACTGTCCTTTGTTGAAAGTCATTCATATTTCATAATCATAGATCCCTAGCTAACCAGATGAATCATTTTGATAATAAACATGTAATACATGTGAATTTTTTCTTTCTTCCTTCGCATTTTATGAGTTGCAATTATCCATCCATGATATTATACTTGCTATCAGTACTGAAGCTGGGGAAAAATGGACCAAATATCTGGTTTGCCAGAAGCTATACGTCATGACATTCTCGCAAGGCTTCCGGACAGAGATTCTGCCAGGACTAGTGTCTTATCAAAGGCTTGGAGAGAAACATGGTCTACGTTTCCGATATTGTCTATTTGCAGCGATCAACATTTTAAGAGTGAAGATGTAACGGTAGACAATTATCATAGCAAAATAGACAAAGTTATTGACTATGTTGGGAGAAGATTACTGAGGCTCCGCGACCTAGGCTTAGCAATCAAAGAATTCAAGCTCATCATGGACTATGTAGACCATAAGTGCATGGCCCACCATGTTGATCTATGGATGAAGATGGCTATTGAAAGTGGTGGCGAAGTATTACATTTACAGCTTCGCCTCCCTGGTCGCTATGTAGGGAGACACAGTCCGGACAGGTTTTATGACCTTCCACTCAGTGTCATTGAATCCAAATCACTTACTAAGTTGGTGTTGATGGACCGAATCAGAGTTAACCAAGCATTCCTCACCCATTCCGTCAAGCTTTACTCGGTGAGAATAATAAAACTATGCAATATATTTTTTGCACATGAAGGGATTATAGATCATCTCATTTCTCATTGTCCTCTAATTGAAGATTTAACCGTGATTGATTGTGCTGTCTATAACCCTCCAATAAGAGGAATTCCTCAAATGCATGAGTTCAGTCTTGTGGAATCACAATTCTTGCATGGTTTACATAAGCTCAAGAAAGTTTATGTTCAAGGAATGCGGGAAGTATATATTGATGCTCCAAATGTTGAGAGCTTACATTGTTGTCTTCAGTATCCGAATACATCTTTCAAATTGAATTTAGATAGTTGCACAAATTTGAGATGGCTGTGCTTATGGAATTTGAAGAACATTGTTATTGGAGACAAATGATTTCTTGAACTATTTTCTAAATTTCCTTTCCTTGAGAGTTTGGAACTAGACAATTGCTCGATGTCTCAGAGGATTAATATTTCAAGTACTCAACTCAAGGTCTTGAAGTTATCATACTGCTCTAACTTGGAGGAGCTTAACATTGATGCTCGAAATTTATTATCATTTGCGTACGAGGGAAACAACCAACCTGGTATATCTTTTCAGCAATGTTCTAATCAATTGGAAGTCAATAGTTTTAGCGATGTGGATTTTCAGGACCATAGTAGCTTGAGGAAATTTGTCCAAAACATTAAACCCCAAAAGATTTGGGCATCAGTCTCCCTCTTTATCTGTCTGTCAATTCTAGTAAGTATATACACTTGCTATATTGGTTCATTCTACTTTACATATTTGCCTATTTTATTTATTTGTTTGTTTGTCTGAATTCTGTAGACTGAACCAGAGCAGGGTGCATTCCAAGTTTCATCTATTCCTCCAACTATTAAACGCTTGGAATTGCAGTTTTCTCCGGACTACGAAGCTTTCTATTTCCCTTTTATGAATTACTTGCTTTCAAGTTGCTGCCCGAACTCTATTTCATTTAGTTTTCGCTCTTATGTTCATGGTAAAGCATTCATTCAGGTATGTCATTATCCTCAAATTTTCTCTGAGTCTTGCATTGAGTCTTGCATTTACAACGACAACAGTACTTCCATCCCAGCAGTGACTGCATTTGTATTTATATACTTTATCATCGATATGTTCTTTCTAACTCCGTTTGTTATTTTGCAAAAAACAACAGTTTTTGTACGAGACACTGATGGGAAGAAAGGAAGGGAAGTGCCACTGCAGTTCAAGTAATACAAAATGTTGGTGGCATGCCTTGAAGATTGTCAAGGTTATTTGTACGTTCAAGATTGATGAGAACGCCGACTTTAAGACCATGTTAGATGCATTGCCAACATGTTGTGCTGATGAAAATATTGGTTTTATGTTAGAACTGTGATCTTTCTATTATCAACTGATAGACATTACTTATTTGGTAAAGTGAGTTTGAAATATTTGGTTTAGAACATTGGCGTTGCTGCTGTATTAGGATAATTAGTAATTTAGTATGTACTTAAGTGCTTACATGTATATATCAATGTTCTACAACATTTTTTCTCTTTATAAGGTAACGATAAATGTGAATGTTCATGTTTAGAATTTTTTCTTTTTGCGAAAAAAATAAAGCGATTGATTTATATTCACTATTACGTCAGAGCATATAATATAAAGTTAAAAACTAATCCTGTAGAAGTAAATGTAAAAGTGTGTTTGAAATGTCATATTATTATTAAAATATATTTGTATTCCTTTTACAGAAAAAATAATATGTAGTTCACAAAAAAAATGGTTTGACATAAATTTAGTATTACATGAAAACATAAAATAAAAGCATAACATAAATGATACTGATTACTGAGACAGTTATCAGAACTGGATCGGACCGGCCGGTTCGACCGAAAAACTGATAGTCTGTCCGGTTCGGTTTACTCGCGCGCCTCCACGTAACACCTGCGGGATGCTGAACCACACTAGAAGACGGCCTCCATAATAATTCATAAAAACGCTGCTCATGGAATTCGAAGTTGGAGACTGTGTAAAATCATAGATCTTTTTCCACTAAGCCTAATACACTCTTATTATTTAATTGGTTAATAATATTATATATAATACTCAAGTTTATATGAGTAATGCTCCAAATTTACAATCTTACATTAGTTTATATTTTATTAGAATAATTTTAACCTCACATATATTTATTCATGTAATTCAACTTATATATGTTTATTTTTCTTTTAAAATTTTGATTGTTTTATCAACAAATTATTTTTACTTTTAATTTTATCTATATGTAACTTTTTTATTTTTTCAGACTTATTAAATTAAAGGCTAATAATTTATATATATCACATTAAAGCAATGAGTTAATAAAATTTATATATAGTTTATTTAAATTTAAATAATATAAAATATTAAACAATAATTTTTAATATATTGATGCAAAGACTTAGATAAATGTCTAATATTATTTGATAAAATTTAGATGTATTTTCTACGATTTATTATTATAAGTGTCATTTGGTTATTTTTTTAAATAAATTTTTTTTTATAAAAGAAAGATAGTGCCATTGTCAGAATGTGCGTGCCTCGTTATTTTCATAATTTAAATATATTATTATCTATATTTATGAATAATCTGAAAATGGAAGAAAAAAAAATTCAAAACATCAAACCTCAATTTGAACAGTACATATTCACAACAGTACACTTGGCATGAAATTCAAATAAAAAATAATCTAACCATTAGTTTTCGATGAGTCTTGTTCCTACCCTGACCCAATAACAAAGGCCCAGGTCCAAATAAAAGGCCTAGTCCAGAGGATTGAGCCTGACTAAATACCAACCTTCACACTAAGAAGTCGGTGTCAAATCCGACTTACTCCCAAGAAGTCGGGACGAAGAATAGTTGGCAGATAAGTACTCATTCAAATGAGTAACTGTCCCTAAAATCTCTCTAACTACTTATCGAGCCATATCTTAACCTCCCTAAGATAATGGGACGGTTAACACCCTAAAAATATGGCACTACTCCAACGGTGGTTACTGGCTCACCACTATAAATACACTGACACCCCTCAGGTATCTCTAAGCCCAATACTCTCTAGACCTGCTAACACCCTTGCTAACTTAGGCATCGGAGTGTGCCTGACGGAGCAATGCCGCGTGGAGGTAGAAGGCCTACGGGTCGTGAACTTCTTTTCCCGGAGAAGAAGCAATGACGGTATCTGAGGAGCATATCGAGAGAGAATTGGATTTGGTTAGACAATGTGTGGTTGGTAAACAAGGATCGGTTTTTTAGCAAGGTACGGAAAGTGTGGACGATTTGGAAGATATAATTGGGGGGCATGTATGGTTGGGTTCGATTTGTATACTTGGTGGAATTTGGCATATTTTAACCAAACCTTTTGCGTGGGCTCGGCGTGCACTTGTATGGTCCGGAGAAGCCCAATACTGATTGTAACGGAAACGGATATGTTAAATTTAAATAATAAAAAGTTTTAAACTTCTTAATTTAATCATATTATTCCAAATCTTATTTGAAGATAAGAAAAATATATAAATCCTTAAATTGATCTGTGCAGGGTTATAATGCCAAAATCTCAAGTCGGCGCACTCGTCTTTATCTTGATCTTTACAGGCCTCTTGAATATTCTATTTACTTCATTTTTTCTTTGATTTTTTTGTAGAATGCGACTTTTTTAGTGCCGTCTTCTTTATTATTAGTATTGATAAGAATTCTCTTGTTAATGCAGGTACCACCCCCCATTCATTCACGTATACAAGTCGGAAGGAGGTTCCAGCGTGCAAACTAGCTCGGAGTCTACCATCCGCGGACGATTGGGCCAACCTACGCCATCTATTCTATTAATCTCCGGTTACCCACTGTAACATTGGCGCCGTTGCCGGGGACCCGAGAGATCATCCATCGATGGCGGACAGATCCCACGAAGAAGGCCATGTGGAGACAGATTTTGAACAAGAGAATCTGGACACAGGCAATAACAATGCGGACTTCGCCCTCCACCAGGAAGTTGACAATCAGCATAGAGAAGGCACCTCCGGAGTAAAAAACTCGAAGGTAAATTCTTCAGAAGAGCGCGAATCAGAAAAAGGAGGACCATCCCATGTAACTGATAATTAATGATATAAAATATTATAAATTAATTTTATCAATTAAATTAATTTTTAAATATTATAAATTAATCACATTTATTATTTTATTATATTAATTATTTTTATCAATAATTAATGATA
>NC_029774.3:134129748-134133189 GCF_000817695.3 Arachis duranensis | reverse complement strand
TAAAAAATTAATTTAATTAATAAATTTAAACCAACAAATTATAGTTTAAATAGCATAATCTTTTTATACTCATCTATCTCACTTTTAATTTTAAAAATAAAATAAAAATTTTTATAAATTAATTTAACTATTAAACTAACGAAAATGAGTATAACAATATAATAATTTTGCCTTTTAGACATTAACCAATAAAAGAAATCAATAAGAACATGAATCAATATCAAAATTAAACCACTAAAAATCCCGTTGAAGGGCTTACAAAGGCCTTTAACATTGCTTCAGGAGAACTTTCATAAACTTTTAATAAACTTTACAATTTTGTGATCATATTTTTGTTGACTTGCTGTGTTCTATCTTCTATGGTTCAAGCCGAACAAAAAGCTCAAAGTATTGCTTTAGAATTATTTTTTGTTGATTAAAATATGCCATTATTTTCAAAATATCATATATTAAATGAATAGCAGATCCTATACTAACTTGTTCTAATATGTAATTGTATGCTACCATGTGCTTACTATGTAGTTTGGCTGATATAATATGTTCTTTGCAAGCCTGATTAATTTGGATCCATTGGCATATTATCGTTATCTACTCATCTTAATAGTTATTTTCTGCCGCCATTAAAATGTGCATTGGCGGCCTCTATGCCAATGGCAAGTTGGTGAGGGGCATGTTACTACTTCTGTAAAATATTTGTGTCATATCAGATTATGTTAGCCTCGGCTAGGGATGGCAACAGATAGGTGAGGACAGAGGATATTTTTTCGTTCTCTATTTTTATTTTCAGATAGATTTTTTATTTTTGTTTTAATTTTTACTATTGAAAATATTTGTCTTCATTTTTATTTTCGTGGCTCTCAATTTTTTGCGGGATTTTATTCCTCAATTTTTTATATTGATCATGTATATCAAAATTTTAATAAAAAATTAAAAGATAAATTAAAAAATATTGTTACAACAACAAAGACACAGTCACGTATAGTAAAAAGGGGAAAGGACATCGCGATAAGAGATAATGAGGCGGCAAGAGAGTGATGACAAGATAAGCACTAAGTAGGAGTGGTGAGGAATATGGTTTGAGATGATATGAGAGATTGGAATTTGTGAGTTTTGGCCTTCTGAAGTGATTGAGGAGTGAGACAGCGCAATGTTAGTGTTATAGAAATAAAGAAAGATATTTTTTTGAAATTAGGGTTAGATTTTTCAATATATATATATATATATGGTATGTGAAATGACTAAAAAATTTATATTAGAAATAAATTAGTACAAATATTTTAAGTAAATTTCATAAATCGGAAATTAGTGGCAACGGAGCAAGGATCCTTACTCGGATTCCCACGTTTGTTTCGGAAGAATTTTGGCCTCCATCTCCATCCCTGCAGAGAAAATTACCCATTTTCAAGTCTCTACATAGAGCGGTCCCTGCGGGATCCCCGCGCTTCGGAGAATTTTGCTATTCCTAACCTCAACTCCTATTGTAGTATTGTTATATTGATGTCAATTTTTTCTCAAGTTGAATTTGTGCCTTTTAATTCTGTTTTTGAATCTAAAAGGGAAACCAATAACGTTGAATAAGTGTTCTTTCTCTATTTACTAAATTGCTCATATAATTGTGTATTATTTATCATGCAGGTTCTGGTCATTTTTCTGTGTGTAAGGTCCGAACCAAAACTTTATGAAGTGTATCTACATTTTCATTAGTGTATGAAACAAATTAGATTTGGATTGACTTGAGTGGGCACAAGCAATTGAACAAAGAGAGAAAAAGTTGAAGAAGATGCTAATTTTACATGGCAGCAACTTGTTTTCATCAAGCGAAAGATTGGATAGTCAAATCTTATTGAACTGAATCTTTAACTGGAAATTCTTCACTCATAGTTCTTCAATTTGGAGAATTAATTTGCAATATGAGATTTGTAATATATGTAACCGCCAGAAATCATGAATAGCTTTTCTGGTGAAATTAGAACACTCTTCTTGCCGTCTTTCTCCCGATCTCCTCACAGGGGACCGTTGCGAGAATGGCTAGGCTGAGGCAATGCATCGCTGTTAACTTCAGGGTTGTAGCTCTCTTGCTCTCTCTCTCTCTCCCTCCCTCCCTTACATGATCCGGGAGTTGTTGTTGCCTGTACCTCCAAATGAACGCCTTTTATGAGGATTGGTTGTGGAGCTGCCGTTGGCAGAAGGGTTGGCCAGCGACTCTAAGAGGTTTCCATGCTCACCCTATTCATGAGGCGACGCCCTTGGCGTTCGCCCCCTTCTTTTGGCTCGTCCATTGGGCGGAAAACCTCAATCCTCAACTCACATCAGGTCCCCACAAACGGCGCCATTATTTAGTAGTCCGTTAGACCGGTGGTGGAAATATCGTTGGAGGTGAGGGTCGGAACCTGAGTGCAAAGGTTGAGATGGTATAGTACCAGCAATCGACAGTGGATCAGTGGGTGGTACCACTTGCATGGACACTTCGATGTCAAAGTAAGTGTCATACGACAAGCAGCTATATTAGAGTTATGGTAATGTACCTGATGAAAGAAGTAGATCCTTCTCCTTTATCTTCATCTGTTCGAATGGGCCCTCCTACTCGCCTGAAATTATTTTTCATATGGAACCCTCTTTGGTGTATTTGCTGATTATTGGTGCCGGAGCCCGTTAATGGCGTGTCAATCCCCCTTCAACACGCAGGGGGTGTGATGATGTGGCGGGCAGGGATGGGTGGCAATGTCCTGCCAACATGCGGGGGTCGTGTTGTCCTGAAATCCGTAAAGCGTTGCAGGTTTTTGTTAGGTTCCAATGATGCAGCAGCAACACGGGGAGAGCGTGTTGTAGGCTTGTCTACATACAGGGAACAGTCTCCCACCCCAGTAATCAGCGACCAATACCATTGAAACTCTATAAATTGAAGCTTCTCTCCATTCTATTCATGCATATTATCAAAGAGGGGATCACCGAGAGAGAAAAAAATAGTATGGAAAAAAAGGGCGTGTTACCTTGTAAGAAGAAGAGAATGTTATTAGCAGTGTGTTAGTGGTACTAATAGTGTGAGTAGTGGTTTGAAAGAAAAAAAATGATGAAAAAAAATTATTAATTTATAGTGATTAAAAAATGGTACGTAATTATATGGCATCTGAGAAAAATATTATCAATTATTTGGATCATCCAATTTATGTAAGTTAATAATTTTAATTTTTTTATATATTTAATTTTTTTTAAATTTTGTTATTGTTAGTATCATGTAAAAATATAGTAGGATTATTGTTTTTTGTATCTTATGAATATTTTAAAATAAAATTTTTATTTGTATAATATAATTATATTTTATTTTATATAAATATAAATATATAATTTTTTTCTGTTATAAAAATACTATAATGGAATATATATTTTATAATTTTTGTTATGAATATACTAATGAATAAATAAATATTTTGATTTTTTGAA
>NC_029774.3:134089527-134129263 GCF_000817695.3 Arachis duranensis | reverse complement strand
AAGAATTATTATTTATTTAAGAAATATCATTTGTAAAAATTATTATTTATTTAAACTAATAAATATGTTTTTGTTGAACCAGCCTAACAGAAATTTGATGGTTCGTAAATTGGATCCGCCACAGATGTGAAATCAGATGGTCAAAAATCACTTACGCTCAACGGGATTCTACCATGTTTCTAGGATTGGGATGATAGGAGGAATTTACCCTTTATTAGCTACTCTGGTGAAAAGGTGGAGGCTAGAAACTCACATATTTGTATTGCTAGTGGGTGAGGCTACTGTGACACTAGAAGATGTCGCTCATATATTTGGCCTACCCATTGATGGAGAGCCTGTGAGCGAATGGACAGATATATTCGGCACGGTCCACAACGTGGTTATCAAAGACCGCAACGAGATTTAGGCAGGATATAGACTACATGGAAGAGGTAAATTTTGAGGGTTCGTGTGATTCCTCTTTCCAAACATTAATATTATGGTTCTAATATACTAATAATATGTGGCAGTTTGAGTGGCGGCTGTACGACGGATTGATAAAATCCGACGAGTTACATGGACATCTTGAGGTGTGTGACATCGTTGCTCCGTTGTTGTCGTTCGAGTATGTCGAATGGCACCCTGTGGACCGAGTGATGCGTCAATTTGGATATGATTGTATTAACAACCTCCCTCGCGAATAGCAAGAGACATTCCACTGGACCATCATTACCTTACTCTTCACGGAGTGCAACTTCATGACTAGACAGTTTTCCATGGGGTACGGATAGTAGAATAGGGCAACAGGTGAAACACTCGGCTGCGGGATCTGCACCCCCTTTAGACTTGGGACTTTATACCGATAGTGGAGTACCGAGATTGGTACGTGGGCTCGTACGAACATATGATGAGATTGTTGGAGCACATTTCTCAGCATCCATATCAGCCACCAACACCAAAACCACCAGCACCACAGCCACTTGCACCTCAGGGTCCACCTCAGCATGCAGTGTTTGAGCCGTTTTCTTATTATGTACCACAGCTACCGGACCATAGACATTGTAGCCATCACACTCACCACGGTGAGTCCAGCCACCATGTCCAGTCTGGCGACCACGGCAAGGGAAGTCATCACAGACGTCACAGTCAGCATAGCGGGCACCGTCAGCACAGTCGGCACAGTCAGCACAACTAGCACTCTTAGCACAACCACCAAGGTCAATCCGACCAGCATAATCAGCCCATACTTACCATTCCAACCGGTCATAAATGGTTTGACTTTCCGTTGATCCCATCGCAGATGCCACTTGACGGTCATGGAGATCAACAAATACAGCATTGGACCAACGCTGATTTGGGTGGTTGGCCAGATCTTACCACTATGCCTTCACCGATAAGGTCGGCTGATGCACATGGGGTATCAATAGATATGGCCCATGGTATGCAGGGTCTTGCTTCCGAGCACACGTCAAGGGGTGCGTCGTGTGACAGTGGTTTCATCCAGCCGCAGTGGGTGTTCGAGGTTGTTGACGAGTACAACCCTGGCGCATCTGCTCCGGCGAAGGCATGTGGGTCGGCCACTTCGGCAGAGGCAAGTGGGTCGACCACCCCCGGGTGTCGATGACTCAGTTTGGGGTCACCCGTATGACCTACCGACATAATGAAATCCACCTGATAGGTTTACTCCGTCGTGGTTCGATTATGGCATAATGTGTAAGGGACTGAACCGGATGGTTCGAAAGAAGTGAGCTTGGGGTTAATGTTTTTAGATTTAATTTTAAGTTATAACTTAATGTAATTCGTAGTTAATCTTAGTTAATCTTTTGTATATTTATTTCACAAAGGCAGTAAATGATAATATTAACCTAACATTAAACATCAATTGATAAACTCAAATTTAAAAATACAAACACGACTAACATAAAAAACATCAACTGAAGAAAACCAACAAAGACCTAGGGACCATCATCGTTACCAACACCACTCGACCCAACATGCTAAGGATATCGACTACAACTTTATCCTTGATCACCACAGAGACAGCATATTCGAGGACCACGCATGTCGCGTGAGTCCATTTTATTCAAGTATTGGGTCAAATTGGGATGACCTTTCGACGTTCGCCTTAAGGTGGGAGTAGCGACCAATGTGGATCCCGCATAAGCAGGACATGTCTTGGGATTGCCTAATGGTGTGAACTCAAATCTATATACCTTACGAACCTCTGTCATCTTGTACACATCATGCACATACAACTGTCAATCGAGACGCTGGTTAGCACATCAAGCATTAACATGGCGACATGGTAGTCGTTTCACCTAAAAGTGTCCACAGTCACACGTCTGTCGTGCAATATCAACAACTAATACCTTTCCGCTAGTCATTTTGCGCACCTCGAACACCTCATTTTGTTTATCAAACCGGTGCACAACTATATTCCCAGCATGTTGCATATTTGCTTCTATCCGCTGTTGTGCAAATATGGAGTAAGTAAATCCAGCACACCTGCGTTCATGAGTCTCGCACTCTTCCACGTAAAAAGTTCATTTAACCGATAATATGTTGCTCGGACGAGCGCTAACACCGATAGATTCGGGCACCCTTCAACACTGAGTTAATGCACTCGACAAGGTTCGTCATCATATGGCCCCATCGATGTCCCTCGTCGAATGCCAATACCCAATGTCTGAGTCCAATGGCATCACACCACCTGGCATATGCCTGACCTCGCTCTTTCAACCTCTTATAGTTGATGTTGTACTCCTCCACCGTTCTTGAATACCCTATGTTGACAACAAGTTTTTGCAAGTGAGGGACTTTGAATGCCCTTAAGAAGTTGCTGCCGATGTGCCTTATACAAAACATCCACCATGCTCTTGGAGGTTGCCAGTCACCTCCATAATGATTTATTACTGCCTGGATTGACTCATGTCGGTCTGAGATCATACCCACACCGTCTCTTCTAACAAAATGCATTCCCAGATTCCTGAGAAAGAAGTACCACACATCAACTGTCTCCCATTCCACGAAGGCAATGCGATAGGCATAATATTCTGGTTCCCATCTTGTGTAACAACAACTAGAAGTGTACCTTTGTATTTTTCGTATAGGTGTGTGCTGTCAGCCTGAACTAGAGGCTTGCAATGCCTGAATGCCCTAATGTATGGATTGAAACTCCAAAATACGCGATGAAGTATTTTTACACCGTGTGCCTCTTCATTCCCGTTGTACAGTGATCGTGTTTCTATTTGGACAATTGAATAAAGCATTTTTTGAACTATGACTGAGAGCCACCATGGCAAGGCTTGGTAAGAATCTTCCCAATCACCGAAAACTTTGGGTATGGACTTCTGTTTTGCCAACCAAGCCTTTTGTTAACTGATGGTTTAGTTGAACCTTGACTGAACTTCTGCTATTATAAATTTCACCTTGATGGACGGGTCAGTCTCAACCAATGGCCTTATAGCCTCAGCAACTGTATCCGAGTCCAACTTGGAATAATCCTGTGAAATCGCTTCCATTGTGTACGTGTGCCTACCGTTGTATCTGCATATCTCCCAACAACCTTTTTTTTCCATATCAAGTTAGCTCAGATAAGCCAGTAGCGCTCACGCCCAAACGTCTTGCATTTTGCATAGAACGTCTGTGGCTTAGACTCATACACATTGTAGTCAACTCCTCTAGAACTGTATTCCATTCCAATTCTGAACTCTCCGTCCTCTGGATCAGCAACGCCTACAGAAAATAGAAATCATCATTCATTAATTAATCCAAAATATAAATTCACAAAAACGTATTATTCAGTCATCACGTACCTATGTTTGCATATTCCGAAAATTTCGGTGCATGCATGGCGTCAAGATCCAAGTTACGCATAAAGGTGGAACGTTCATCGATTGACTACTCGAGGGATGAACCACTACATTCTCCGCTGCTGTCTCAACTCCCACATCACCATCCTTGTCTTCGTCGCCGGCTTCATAAGTGGCTTCGAAGTCCTTTTTGCTGTTACTATTCATTCCTTCGTACACTGTAACTCTATCATCCTCTATATATAAATCATTTTGAATCCCATTTGCCTCTACGTTTTCAAACTCAACATACAGCTCAATCTGTGGCTGTCGCACGAGTCTGCCAGTGAATTTGGAACATATTATGCATACTCGCTTCGTCAATGATCGACATGATATTAAACTGTATTAGACTACCAAAAACTACAACCGAATTCCGGTATAGAATTCTGCTCACTCTCCTCAACATACCATTCTCCATCCTTTGACATAGACCATTTTGAAACTCCATTAACATCATGGTGCATGGATCCACAAACGAAAATGGATTCCGACCCACAAACCTCACTCCCTCATGAGTATTCCGTATAATCTCACTGTTGCGATACACTACCAAGTTTGCGGTAGCCTCCATTACATTACCAACACACTCAAAGAACACTAAAAAAAATACTCAAAGAACACTCTTTTTCGCAATAAAAATTGCACCGAGTTTTGCCTTACATAAAAGGGAGCACTCAACATGCCCTCTACGCGTTGCTTCATCAATCAATTAGAGTGAGCCACATGTTAACACGCTCCATGCATGCTGACTCAACACGCCTCCCACATGCTTCTACTTTAACCAACCAGGCTTTACTACGTGTCAGCATGCCTCCACGTGCTACTAGCCAACCCAAACAGACTCTGCCACGTGTCTTCCACGTCCCCTATGTACTGCATGTAACACACCCCTTACGTATTAAATCTTGTATCAGACACGTCTACCAAACTATAAATATACTAACTACACTCGTTTCTAACTAAAATATCAACCCTAACTCCATAATCGAATTCTTGAGCCCCTACTGGCACCCAATTTTTTAGGAATTTCAGTCAACTATTCTAGTCTCCTCTAGGGAGATTCTGTCATGCGTTATGCACCTCAATACCTCATTGTACGGTCAAGTTGTGGGTATGCTTCATGGACTCCCAATTACTGTTGGGCCCGAACATGATTCATGTCAGTAATAATTATTTTTTTATTAAAAGTTTTGAAAATTGCAGTTAAATCCCCCGTTTAACGATTAAGTTTCCCGCATCATCGAATGTGAACAGGCATTCATTTATTCATTTGTTTAGATAATTGTTATTCTAATATTAGGTATAAAAATCCTCACTTATGTTTCCTTTTTACGTTTTTTATTTTTAATATTGAAAAAGAAGGTATATTTTATTATATCATAAAATTGTAGGAGAAAAGTAAAAGTAATCGGATGATCAAATTTAAAAATAAAGAATCTGAAAATTATATTTGTATTTATAGTTCTTTTATTTTATTTAAATTATAAATTTGAGATGTTTATGATTTTTATCTTTTTACTGATATCTTCATATAAAAAAACATTCAGTTTATCCACACCAATGAAGCACATCATATTTTTTTATTAAAAAAAAATTTAGTCTTCTTTTTCGTCTCTTATGTGAAAAAATTTTTTTTATAAAAATCAAATATAAAAGAATACGAATCCGAATAAACACGTATCTGTATGTGTGAGTGGGTTTTACTTCCCATCAGTCTATCAAACTGAATTGATTCTCCTTCTGCTGCTGCATATCCCGTGACGTTAGCAATATACTGATAGTAGTTCGTTTCAACTTTGAATTATCGAGTTGCATAGTTCCTTGAACTTTCATCTGTTGAAAAAGTAAGCATGGTGGAAAAAGCGTGATGTGCATGTGCAAACTAATTATACAAAATTTTCCAGATATAACTATACAGGTTTCAAGACACTCTCACTCCTGTTTTGGAAATTTAACAACTGGCTTCAACAAAAATCGTACTAAGAGAACCACTACAGTCCTTTCAACACAGAGCTAGGGATCGGACATCGCAAGGTGCATGCAAACTTCACAACTTTCAACTTCTGTATTTTCAATTTTTTTCCTTCTCTTCATCATTCTCACTCTTCGATCTCTCCAAAAATCTCATTCTCCTCTCCTCCTTCTGTTATTCAAAGGAGTTTTGCTTTGGATTTTTTCCCCTTTTCCCCGTGAGGGTTTTTGTGTTACGGAGAGAGAGATAGAGATAGAGAGAGAGAGAGAGAGAATGACGATGATTTCGATTTCGAGAGGCTTGTTCGGGTGGTGACCCGCCGCACGTACAACCGCTCACGCCGGTGTCGGAGCCGTAGGAGTCACCATCGTCGCACCTAAACCCTTTAGTATGGTTTGGTAGAGTATTATTATTTTTTAAATAAAAAAAAGGTATTTTAATTTTGTTTAAGAAAGAAGAAGCTGGAGTTCATGAGAGGTTATTATTTGGGATTATAATTCAAAAGGAAAAATATAAGTAACCAACAATATTATTGAACAATGTAAACAATAAATATATAAAATGTTTATTTTACTAAGAATGAAAATGATTATTCTAATATTAAAATTTAAATGAATAATTTAAAAGTTTAGTATATTTTTATTTTATTAGTGATCGTTTATATTATTCAAAAAAATCATTGATTCCCTAACATTATCCTAATTCAAATTCGTTTTTTGTGCAGATGAGTGTGTCTACAAGCAGTGGAGGCATTAAGAGGAAGGGTTCGGACGAAGGGGAAGGAGGCATTAAGAGAAAGGCCTTAGACGAAGGGAAAGGGACTCAAGACAGGCAATATGTCGAAATTTGCATCACAGACCAGGTATGTACATATATATGTATTTTATTTTTGTTACTTGGCCAACAATAAGACAATATTATTATTTTAGGATATTATAATAATTTTAAAAATATTTGATAATTAAAAAAATTAGACAAAAACAGTAAAAATTTATTTTATTTAATATTTATTAATTATTGTTGAAATTAATAAATATTAAATAAGATAACTTCTATTTTTATGTATGTACGAATGTATAATGTATAATTCTTATTGAATGGTAATTATTTTAAAAAATTTATTGAATATAAAAGACAATCACCCATTAGGTACTCACTTCATCTCATGGTTAGTTTTGTAAACACATTTTTTCTGTATAAATAAATGTGTCTGATTTTCCTGATATCCTTTTGTATTAGATTGTAATTTGTAAGATTTGTGTGTTGTGTTTGCATCAATGATACATGAACGCACGGGACAGGACACATGGCACTCTGCGACTCTAATTTTAAATTATAATATTTTTTAGTATTTTATTAATATTAATGTACAAATTAATTTTTTAAATATTTTTAATGTTTTTTTAATCATATCAAATATTTCAGACAATTTTTTTGTTAGTAATACATATTATTTTTAATTGAAATTCAAAATTATATGCTAAGAATGGTGTTGGATATATTGTCACATATAGTAGAAATCATAATATAAATTTTAAAAAAATACTATTTACATACTAAAATTAATCATCAAAATTAGTCGGTATGTATTTATGTATAAATATATGTATTATTTAACTTATTTTCAATATATATTTTATATTAGTAGCTGATTTTAATATACACCTAGCATTATTATTATTTTTTTATATAACAGTATGTACACTTTAGATTATTCTTATTTATTTTACTTTTTTACAACATTCTTTTTTATTTCCTGCTACCATTCCTGATTAATTATGTTAATCGAAATGCAGAATGATCGCAGGATGTACTTCAAGGTGAACCCTGTCAAGCCATTGTCTTTAACATTCCAAATTTACTGTGAGAGGTGTCATTTGGAATATTCGACGTTGCAATTCTTATATAATGGTTGTCGTGTTCATGGGAAATATACGCCAAAAAAGGTTAGGTTTGTTTTTCCATGCTCATTACATTTAGGACGTGTTTGATAAGAATTTTATACCAGGAAATATGGAAATAGAAAAAGAGATTCAGTTGAAAAAATCTGTTTGCATCTGTATTCTCCGATTTTGAGATTTTAGATAAAAAGAAAATTTAACAAGTTTGGCTCTAAAATAGAGATATTTTGCATTGTTAAATTATTTGATTCTTTACATAATTTTATTTCTCCTAATGTATATGTAATGTGTAATTATATATATCTTTTTTGTCATGAGACAATTAACAAGGAGGACCTCTTATTTGTTGTGGTGGCTTAATAACTTCCACAGATTAAAATAAATAGTTAAGCATGTTCTGAAAATACACTAAATTATGCTGTAAAAGAATATAAGAAATTTGTGTTTAGTACTGTGCTATACTACGTTGTTAACTGATCTTATTTTAACTGTTAATGCACTCCAGCTCAAGATGAAAAATGGAGATGAGATCTTAGCTGTTAAACATGTGGATGGAGGTGGTGTTGCAGCACTTAGCTTTTAGGATGCCATTGATATGATTCTGTAGTGGACATATTATTAGGATAATATATTTTATTGTTGGACTATAATTAAATTATCATGAACTAACTTGTTTACTTTTTATATCTTGTGAAATATGATTATAGCAAGTGCAGGCACTTTAAAACTTTGCAAGTCAATTGATGAATGCTTAAGTTAATTACTCAATGTGCTTATATTGTTCTGGCATTCATGAGTTAGGATTCTGAAATTGTGTATGCTTCAGCTATGATTTATGTATGGATGTTGCTTAGTTTTTTCACCCCTTATAAACTGCATTTTAGATTATTATGATCGGGTAGAATAGAAAAAATAAATTTATTCAAAATAAAATCACTTTTTCATCTTCATCATAAAATTAATGTCCTAGCAAATATAATCAAATCTAATCATACAACAATTGAGTTTGTTATCTTTTGGTTGATTTTGGTGTACTTTGAATTGTTTGTGTCATCGACAAAGTTTTAGGATTAGAATTATTTAAAAACCTCTTTTTGTCTTTTTACTAGTTAAAAATATGACAAAAATATAAATCACTGAGAAATAAGAATAATTTAATAGTTGGTAATTTTGATATTATGCTTGAAATTTCAATTAAAACTACATTATTAATGTCAATATATTTTTAAAAAAATAAAGATATTGTGATAAAGAAGGAACCACCATAACTCCATAAAAGTAACTAGAGTGTAGCCAGCTCTTATATGGAGCCGATTCCCCCCAAAGAGGAAACACACAAAACCAAAAAAAAGATCACAAAACATTATTGAAAAGAAAAACGAATAATAGAAGCAAATCCCAATTGATTACATTTGAAAAAAAAAAAGCCAGTTCCTTCAATTATATTTATAATTCAAGGAAAAAGGCATGCTTTTTCTCAACTATATATATGCACTTCAATTCAGTGTTGATAAAAATATAAATCAAATCCATAAGTGGACTTCATGACTTTTTAAGAGTATACATTTTCCCTGTCCAAAAAAAAAAGAGTATACATTTTAATTTTAAAATAAGCATGTCACATTATTAAATATTTAAATCTCTTTAATTTTGAATGATGTTGCAAAGTGCAATCAAACCCTCAATAAGAAAATAGTAACTTGTACTCTTTTTTGGTGACTAAGGCCCGTTTGAAAAAATAACTTAAACAATAAATGATTATATTAAAAGTAATTTATAAATAGGTTATTTTGTATTTGGATTTTTAATTTTATTATTTTAAAAGTACTTATTTTATAAAAATGTAATAAAAAGTAGTAGTATTATAAGATAAGTTATTTTTTTTAACTTTTTTATAAGTTTTTAAATAGCTTCTTAAAAAGCTGCAATTTGGTTTTGAAAATTGTACCAGAGATTAATACTACTACTTTTCATAAGTCAAAAGCTCAAAAAAATTACTTTTGAAACTTTCCAAACGGGCCAAGTAACTTAATAATCTAAAGTCTGAACTCAATAAACATGTTTTATTTTTTATTAGAAATTGATGCCAATAAAATAAAATGAATTGAGGTTAATTTAGATAAGAAAATACGAAAATAGATAAAATAAAAGGATAAATTGTTTTCTTCCTTATGTTTTATTCAAACTCTCGCATTTTTTTTTTCTTTAGAGTGGAGCAAAATAATCTTTTTGTATTTATAGTTATATTATTAGAAGAATATTAAAGACTAATATTTCAATGGATAAAATAAAAGATGATTAGTATTGATTAAAATATACGATAATGGTGATCGGCAAACTCTTAAATGGAGTTCAGTACCACAGCGGATTAGTTTTTGGCCGGTCGAACCGAAAGATATCGTGAGAAATAAAAAAAAATATAAGATAAACCAAAAATTTAGAATAAATTATTAAAATAGTATCTAAAATTTTGTATCATTGATAAAAAATAGTTCTTAAAATTGAATGATTCGAAAACATAACAAAAATGATCTATGGTTCATTCTTCTTGATTTACTTAGTGATTTTTTTATTAAATATGAATTACAAACTTGATTTTACCATGCATGTGAAACTAAATAGCGAAAAAATTTTAATTTAGATGAAAAATAACAAGGTGAATATTATGGTACCTAAAAAATAGTATTTATCTGTTAAAAAAGATTAAAATTAATATTTAATTTAAAAATATAAAAATAAATAATTTTTAAAAAATAAAATTTATTATAAAAATAAATTAGACAAAATTTAGACATTAATTTATATACACAGTAGAATTGGCCAAATAATAAATGTTGAAGAAGTTGTGATAATTTCAAAAACAAAAGAAAGTCATAATATTAGGTGAAATAATATTAAATTCGTTTATTTTTTTTAAATTAAAATAAGATTGTTTAAAACGTTATTAACCAAACACAATTGTGCAAATACAGATTAATCATAGTTCGATTAATTAAATAAAAAATAAAATCCGAGTCCGCTTAATAATCACATTTCCTTGTGATATGTGCTCATTGTTTATGTGATGTGAGTTCGTTCATGTTGAATGTTTGATGCTACCAATGCAATGCAATTGCAATTGCAGAAACCCTAGAATTGGAATCAAATCCCTCTTTCGTTCATTGTGCTATCACTGAAAAGTGAAAACAATGAAGAAGAAGAAAGTACCTGACTGGCTCAACAGCTCCCTCTGGTCTTCTCCCCATCCTCCTCCTCCGCCTCCGCCTCCTCCCTTCTTTTCCTCTGCTACCGTTGACCTCCCAATCGAACAACACACCTCTGCTGTATCATCCGCCTCCCCATCGCAACCACCATCCCCTCCGGCCACCGTGGATGATCCTCCCGAGCCACAGAGGATCCAACATTCACGTCCTAAGAATCACACTCACACTTCCACTGATGCAACGTTCTCTTCTTCCCCTTCCGCCGATGACATCTCTCGCCAGGCCGAGTTGTTGGCTGAGGTTTGTTTCCTTCGTTTTAGTTTCAATTTTCTTGTTTTAGCAACAAATTAAGAGCTATCTTTATTAACTAACCAACTAACTAACTACTTTTATTGGTTGAAATTGAATGTTTTGACAGTTATCGAAGAAGGTGATAGATATGAGGGAATTGCGAAGGCTCGCGTGTCAAGGTCTTCCTGATGGTGCTGGGATACGTTCTACTGTCTGGAAGGTAAATCGGTAAATGCTTTAGCGTTTCATGTGTGATATCTGTGTGTATGAGAGAGAGATGTGGCTATACAGTTCAGCCAAGAACATTTAGTGGTTTTCGGTTTCTGTTTGTAGATAGATAAAAGAGGTGGTTATATAGTTAACTAGATTTGCTGAATAGTGTTTTTAGATTAGGTTCCTTATTGTTGTGTTGCAATTGATTCAAATAAAAGAATGGGAAAATTATTTTTAGAGCTTTTAAGTGAAACGGAGATGCATGAGTGCATTAGGATGGGGGTTTCTTTATTTTACATGCGAATTATTTAGTCTGTTTATATTCCCTGCCATTCCAACTCTGTTCATCCAGCTGAGTTAACCTAACAGGATTTGGTTGTGTGCTTCTGGTTAGTCTAGAGTACTTTCCCTTGAACGAGGAAATGGAATTGATAACTACAGTTGCAATTTTTGCTTATTGACATTTGCAGCTTTTGCTTGGATATCTTCCTCCAGATCGTGGGCTCTGGTCAGCTGAATTAGCAAAGAAGAGGTCCCAGTACAAACATTTTAAAGATGATATTCTCGTGAATCCTGTAAGTTAGTTGTTTAGGGAGCTCTATTGTTTTCATTGAATTATTGCAGATTTCCAGCCTCTCTCTCTCCCTCTCTGGCCTTAGTGTGCAAAGGATATAGCTGTCTCAGTTGTGATAACATAGATAGTTGATAACTTCAGTTGTCAGGAAAAAGCTGTAAATAAGTTGCTTTAAACACAATGAAAAATAAAAAATAACAAAACAAAACAAAACCTTTCAATCACGAGTTTAGTTTTACTGTAGGCTATGGAAGATAATGCTAAAAGATTACTTATCACAATAACATGCTGAATTTTGATATGATTGATTTGCTTTTTCTGTTACAATGGTAGGGTTTGGTGTGTTTGTGTCTAACTGTAACCTTTGCCGAAGTAGTGTTTTTTCACATTTTCATGCATATTATTCTTTTTGATTCATGTAGCCATGATACATGACAGAGCACAATGGCGTCGTTTGATTCATGTAGCCGACCCCACTTAGTGGGACAAGACTTTGTTGTTGTTGTCATGCATATTATTCTTTTTGCTTTATCTGTTTGGCTCTCTGAATGTTTACGTGGCTAGCTAGTCAGAAATCACAAGGAGGATGTACAACTCAACAAGTTCTGATGCTGATGATGCCAAAGTTGAGAGTAGAACCTTGCTCTCTAGATCAGAAATCACTCATGGGGAGCATCCATTGAGTCTTGGAGAGACCAGTGTATGGAATCAGTTCTTCCAGGTAAATTGTCAGATACCTTTTCACTGAATTAATGTTAAAAACTTCGACTGCATTTACTTGTTATATAACTCTCAAATAACTCGAGGAAAACAAAATCCCGGAGTTATTTCATTTACTGAGCAATCTTACCCTTTTTATTGCCTATCTTCTTTGGAATATTTTACCCCCTAATAGTATTTTTTATCCCGATGAAGTTGTTATGAACATTTTGAAAGTGATATTTACTTGTTCTTGTGATCTGCATGAACCATGTTACCGGCATTCTATCAAACTTGTCCATGATGCTTAACATTTTACTTTAGTGGGTAACAAACAGAAACAATTCAAGTGGAAGGTTCCTTTGCTCACAGTAATAAATAAATAAAAATAAGTGAAATGAATTGTTTATTCATGTATTATAACTGCAAATCTCATGCTAATAAACTATAATAGATAAATGTTCCTCTTTGCATTTTGTAGGATACGGAAATCATAGATCAGATTGATCGAGATGTAAAGCGCACACATCCTGACATGCACTTTTTCTGTAGTGAGTCTCAGTTTGCAAAATCCAATCAGGTTGGCCTTTATCCTGAAACCAATAGAACCTCAAATTCAACTCAATCAATGAAACGAGCCTTTTGAATTCATTTTTAACTTGTTGGACATTTTCAGGAGGCTTTAAAGAACATATTAATTATCTTTGCAAAGTTAAACCCAGGTGTAAGATATGTTCAAGGGATGAATGAGCTATTGGCTCCTCTCTACTATGTGTTCAAAAATGACCCTGATGAGGAAAATGCAGTGAGTACATTATATCTTCTTGTAAACTTGAGTCTTTTTTGTATAATCTTGTTCTTTATTTCATAGCCATGCTTTACTCACTCTACCTTAGCTTCCTATCATCTAATTATATTTGTGTTGTTTAGAAACTACTTGATTCAAGTTTAATATTTTTCAGAAGAATGCAAATTTGCCTAAGAATCCCTTTAAGAATTGCTTACCCTTGAGAAGCTGATTGCTTTTTCTTTGCTATGATAAGATGCATGGTAGGAAAGTCTCCTGGTTTCATCTTTTCTATATTTTATTTTTAAATATCTGCTTTATTTACCTGCTAATATTTCCCATGTGTGTGCTTTAATCAAAGCGGCAACCTGGGTTGGGGTTGGTCAAGATTCACTAGGTCTTGTTTTGTTGCTTCCTGAGGGGAATGTAGACAAGAAATGTTAACAAATATAATTCATCATTGGGGATGTTTGAAATAGAACATGAAAATATGTGAACTACTTAATATGGTGACATAACTTTTTTGAATTCATTGCCAAAGAATTGATTAGATAGCATTGGAGGAATTTTAATTCATGTTGCTGTCATGTTCTGTCCTGCTATACCTTTGGTCAATCATGCTCATGAGTTACCCGTTATAATATGCAGGCCTTTGCTGAAGCGGACTCATTCTTCTGTTTTGTTGAATTATTGAGTGGCTTCCGAGATAACTTCGTTAAACAACTTGACAACAGTGTTGTCGGCATCCGTTCCACTATTACAAGATTATCCCAGCTTCTGAAAGAACATGATGAAGAGCTGTGGCGCCATCTTGAGATCACTTGTAAAGTAAGACCGAAGTTTTAATATTATTCTCTCTTTTCATTGTTTATCTTTTAGAGTTCAAATTTGGAGATACTGGAATGCTGCAGAGAGTTTGTGAATAATGGATCAGCTGAGGCTATGCATCATTTTTGTCAGTAACAGAAAGGTCTCATTTTTTCAGGTCAATCCCCAATTCTATGCATTTAGATGGATTACTCTCCTGTTGACTCAAGAATTCAATTTTGCTGACAGCCTTCACATTTGGGACACACTTCTAAGTGATCCAGAGGGCCCACAGGTATAATTTTGCTCCTTATTTACCTTGTAGTCTCTTGAACTATAATGGACTGCTATTTAGCCTTATGATCTGTTGGCGCATTTTTTATGACGAAGATAGAACACGAAAATAAAGGAAAGGATTTGGTTCTTCCTGAATAAAATGCAACAGGGTAAGGTAACCATGAATGAGGAAGTGAAGACAGCTTTAACGATTGTAGGTTTACTATCACACAGCTTCGACCCCTTTAATTCTAAGTTGTAGTGACCTGCTTTGACTTTGTAATCTATACTATGCAGCATATTTATCTACTTTAGGGGATCCTAATCAAACAGGAAATCTGAATTTCATTGTGCTAGATGGTTAATTTTATAGAACATTATAGACAACCCGTCTGCACTCATTTCCCGAGCATGCATTCAATAGTCATATCAATACAGTTTAAGTCGGAATGACACTTTAGGACCCTTGTAGACTCGTTTAAGTTTATTGTGTTACAAGTCATTTGCTACATTAAATTCAGGGTGTTTCAACAAGCATGACTAATCTCTGTTATTTTTGCTGCAAGGCATTTAGATAGTTCTTTCTTCATGAAGAGGAAAACTTACATACATATTACTCATGTAGGAGACCCTGATGCGGATATGCTGCGCAATGCTAATTCTGGTTCGCAAGCGCCTCCTGGCGGGTGATTTCACTTCGAATCTGAAGTTGCTGCAAAATTATCCCTCAACAAACATTAGTCATTTGCTTTATGTTGCTAACAAGTTTCGTGTATAATTATTAGTCTAATGCTTCTCCCTCGCCTCATTGTTTGAATTTTGCTTTTGTCTCTTGGCTTAGGAATGAAATTCGATAAAATCTATTGAACTGTTTTGAAAGTTCATCAACTTGAGCTATTGAGAATGATGAAACACGGCTATATTCCATTATGTACAAGTCTCCTAGAATAATAGATTGTTGCTCACAAAAGAGCTAAAATAGCGTGTTCGGACCTTAGATAAATTTTGATAGGGAATTAGTTTAATTGTTAAAACTATAGATGGTATCCTCAAATTAAATCCATCCGCTATTCCAAAGTTCAGTCCGGCATGCGTGAAAAATGTGTAAAATATAACATGGGATAAACAGTTGAGATGATTTATAGTAAGCTCGATAAAGAGTTGCGCAGAATTTAATTTTATCGTAACTAGAACAAATTTGATATTTGATATGATTGCGATGCTTTGTGCATTATTATAACATGCATTATCTGATAAGATTATTGTTACGACTTTTCATACAAATATTTTAGCTGATGTGGTGTTCTACGAACAAATGACAGTCTTCCTTACCGACAAAGGAATGTACTGATGGGTAACATTGACTGAAACAAACTTGTAACTACCGTCCAAAAGAAATGTAATTACTCGGTCAAATTTTTAAGATAAATTACTCAGGGGATAGTAATAACTGCAAAAGGCAATTGATTAATTTTTTTTCTTTATATTTGAGTTAAAATCGATTAATTTTTTTACTAAAATATTGGTTTCTTAACATATTCCATATACAAAATTAATATTATGTTTATTTTTGATTGCTAAAATCATATGATAATTTGGCTTAAATTTATTAAAACGATAGCTTTTTTAAAATGAAAAATTATAATTTAATGGAGACTAAAACTCTCTCGCTTTTTAAAATATTTAGATTTCTATGTAAAGATGTTTTTTAGAGGATCAAAATCAAATATCTCGTGATTATTTTTATGAAGACAAAGAAACAGAATTATGTTACAAGGACAAAAAATAAAACAAAATATTTAAAAGAATAAAAATAGTTTTTAATTAAATATTTTGTTTGTGCAAATAAAAATAGATCCCCAGAAAATAATAATTAAAATTTATGTTATTTTATTTCATTATACTTTATTTTTTAATTTTTGGTGTCGTCGACACGGAGGTGAGTGACTGAGGTGAGGTGGTGGTAGAGCAGAAAAATACCATAGTGGTGGGTGGCTACTTTGAAACACCGACCGGACTTTTCTTTTACTTAACTTTCTCTCTTGACCCACTCCACTCCCAAATACATTCATTGATTTGATTTGCTTATACTCCAAGGTTGCTTTCTGATTTCGGATCACTTCCATTTCTTTCTTTTTGTTGAAGATTCAGATTTCAAAGGCAACCACCACCACCACCACCAAAGTCCCATGGTACGCGCCCACACGTACTTCGATTTCGATAAACCTTTGTTTTTCTTTTCAGTTATTAGCTCCTCAATTCAATTCATTCCATTTTGAATGTTTTGCAGGCCTCCACCTTGCGCCCTTACTTGGCGTGCATTCGCAACACCCTTGACGCCGCTATGTGCCTCCAGGTATGTTTTTGCTTTTTCACCTTTTTTTTTTAATTATCATTGTTTCTTGTTGTTGTGAAACTAAGAATTGTTGTGGTTTTTGGTTGATTGCAGAACTTCCCTTGCCAAGAAGTTGAAAGGCATAACAAGCCTGAGGTTGAGCTCAAGTATGCTTCTCTTACATCTATATTTCACTTTTACACATTGGTTCTTATTGCTGATTTTTTTTTAATTTATTTATTTATGTTCCAAAAATTATGATTGCTCTAGGTTATACTTAATTTGAAAGTTGATATCCATGTTGAAAGCTTGTGTACTATGATTAATGCATTGTGTTATTTTTTATATATATAAATCAAAGCAATAATTTTCTCAGTGAAGGTTGTAAGTTTTGTCATTTATTTGCAGGTCGAGCCCTGAGTTGCTTCTCAATCCGGTAAGAACCTTCCTATTGCAAAAGAAATATGTTAGGAGAATACTCCTAGGTGAAAGGACACACCATGGATTACTCTAATACCATGATCCAGTGATTCTATAAAAAAGTAGCCACA
This sequence comes from Arachis duranensis, assembly GCF_000817695.3. NCBI lineage: Eukaryota > Viridiplantae > Streptophyta > Magnoliopsida > Fabales > Fabaceae > Arachis > Arachis duranensis. Next base: position 134,111,821 of record NC_029774.3, on the reverse strand, counting down.
TTACAATGTAATAGTAATTAGGCAACTGTTCATAAAGAGTCTTAGATAGATAGCTTAGATTTTTTTTTTATGTAGGTACTAGAATTAAGAGAGCACATTAGATTATTGCATCCTTTTGCACATAGTGAGATTACTATTTATGAATAATGGATAATACAGGAGGAACAATTATTAAGCAGTCTATGATTTAATGACATAGGCTTGAATTCTAAAGATTAAGTGTCATCCTTTCTTGTTACAGTACATGATTTGTTTTTGTTTGCATTGTTATGGAAAGCAAGTATTTCATGTTGCAAAAATGGAGAATGAAAACATGTTTTATGCTGGCTGTACTTGGTATCATTATTTCTTGGATCTATGCTGTTCTGTTATTGCCATTCTCTGTTTTGCTCATTCTTAGCATAATTAGGAAACCAGTTTGATTTTTGCATGTGTTTGTTAGGTATAACCTGAGCCTGAGACTCATAGTTGGTAATTGTGCCATAACATTTTTCTCCCACTTTTAGTCTACTTTTCTGAGTGATGTTTACAGAAATTAATATGTTTTGAATCAATTCTCCATAGGAAGATGAGTGCAATTTTGTTCTTTTATTTTTTATTTTTTACAGGTTTTGATATGTAGAAATGAGGCTGAAAAATGCTTAATTGAAACATCTATCAATTCATTACGGATAAGTCTCAAGGTAAACTTATCCTTTTCTGGTTGATACTGTATTTTAAATAATGTTTTGTTAGACATTGAAAACATTTAGTTACTGATGTGATAATGTGATAACTGATAACTAGCTTCCAGAGTTCTTGGCTTCTAAAGGTCCCGTGTTTTCCTTAAGATATGAGCTGTCAACTCAGCCTTAGATTTTTTATTTCTTTCCTTCAACTTTGCTGCAATGCACATTCTGCCCCTCTTGGAAACTTTGACATATGTTATACTTAGAGTTACACTTGCATCTTGAACATGGTTAAAATAGATCCCATCAGCAAAATATCATATAAGCATCTTGACAATGATCAAATTGCTTTCATAATTTAATTTCGTCAGCATATTAGCAAACTCAGAATGTTTCTAATAATCAGATTAACATATGATGTGTACCAATATTCATAGTTTCCTTTATTTTTAATTATATCCTCTCATGCAGGTGAAGCAGGCTGATGAACTTGAAAATATACTGACCAAGAAATTTCTTAGGTTTTTGTCAATGAGAGCTGAGGCTTTCCAAGTACTGAGGAGAAAGCCTGTGCAGGTATATATCTTAGACATTTACACTACGGGATTTAATTCTGCAGCAGTGTGTGGTGATAGTTTTGCTGATCGAATAATGTTTAGTCATTAATGATCAAATTCTATTTTGTGGCTGCTTCGTAGATGTTGTACATTGCCTGTATCTACATTCTAATGATTTGCTTCGGTTGATGAATTGCCATCCTTACAAAGAGTAGACAAAAACATAGAACATCCAATCTCGAGTCTTGTCCATTTCCTATGTAGTAATTGATAAAAAAAATGTGAAAGAAATCCTCTGGGACAGTGGGAACTTGCTTTGTAAACACCTGATAGAAGATGCAGAGTGTTGTTAACATGCATCGAGTTTTCTTGGTAACATCTAATTGAAAATTTGCTGTCTTTTGTTGCTTCTCTTGCAGGGATATGACATTAGCTTCCTCATAACAAATTACCACTGTGAGGAGATGCAGAAGCACAAGCTCATTGATTTTATAGTGCAATTTATGGAGGCAAGAATCTTATTGTGCCCATAAATAGGATTTGCATTTCATTTCATTTCATTTTGTAGCTTAAGGTAGTATCTGTATCTGTGGTAACAAATCAAGTGGCTATCAAAACTTTGAAATCCTAGGAATTGTTAAGGAAGCATTACTGATTACTCATTTGTACTTCCCATCAATACGAAAACTTTAGCACAAGGTTGTTTAGAACATGATTCAGCCAGTAATTGGTTCAGATAATAGCATAACATGCAAAAAATGCAGCAAGATATTTTTTCTTCTTTTCTTATTATGTATTAGAACATATTAATTTATGTATTTCTTTCATATTGAGTTAATTGTTGGCAGTTCAGTAACGGATTTGAAAATGCAGGATATTGATAAAGAGATTAGCGAGCTCAAAATGTCGGTGAACACAAGGGGGAGGCTTGTTGCTACCGAGTTTCTGAAGCAGTTTATATGATGCTTTACCTTAAAAACTACCAAATGCCTGTAAATTTTCTTACTGTTGCAGAGATGTTAGTTTCCGGAGTGGTTGGGTCCCAATGCAATGCCAGTGTTTGTGATTGTAGTTACAGTGAATAAATTTTGTAGATGTTAGTTTAATTTAGGAAGAAAAATCTCATGCTGCATAGGCCAGATAATGATTTTATTTAATTAATGGGATTCTTAGTAGGTGGAATTTTAATTAATTATCTCATGAAAATTTATTATATAGTTTTGAAATTTGTATTCTTATTCCTAAATGAGTATTAAAAATAAATATATTTGTAATTTATACTTGAGAATTGAGAATGTTATAAACACCAACTAAAGATTTATTATTATTATTGTTATTATATAAAAAACGAGTTTGTAGCGAACACTAATCAAAGATTTAATTTCACCATAAAGAAAGATAAAGGATTTATTTTTAATAATAACAACTATTTCGAAAGTTATATGCGGTGATATATGGTTGTTTTCTCATCTTTGAAAAAGTTGAATTTTTAACTTAAATTTTTTATATAAATGAAAATTTAAAATTTTATCCTAATTTTTTTTATTAAATTATACAAATTAAAATCTGAAAATAATTTATATATATATTTGGAATTTTGGATGCTGAATTTATTTATTTATATTTAAAAACTAAAAGAAATATGTAAAAGGTAATTACCGGGCTTAAATTTCACGCAGTTTTAACGCCGAGTCCATATGTTTGTGTAAAATATAGGCCCAACATGTTGCTGATATGTTGGACTTTATTTTTGGTCAAAGATATGTTGGGCTTAAAACGAACGCTACCATCAGTGTATATAAGGCTTACATTTGGACTCTTACACAACACTAACACCCATTGACCCTAATGTTGGGCTTCTATCACACTCTTCTTTCTTCTCTTTTATTTTTTATTTTTATTTTTATTTTTTATAGTTAAACCTCGTCTTAAACCTCGTATGCGGTTTTTCTCATAGTCGTCAAGGAGTTGCGTGACCGCGCCAGTGTCGTCCCAACATTCGCCTCTAATTTACCGCGAATGTACGGCTACCAACCCCATTATCACCGTGGCGGTGCCGGAAACCGCCCCCGGCAGCCAGCTCCGCAACAGCCTCAGAACGCTGCCGTCGGATTTCAAAACCCTAACCCGTTTCCTCCGTACGGTTCCCACCGTCCGAACGCAAACGGTGCTCCGGCATGGCTTGGCATCACTCCCCAGCAGCTGCCCCAAACGCAGAACCCTAACTTCCCAATCCAAAACGCTATCGGCTTCGCACCGCAGTGGCCTCAAACTCCCAATCCAAAACAGGCCATCATCGAGCAGCTTGACCGTGCCGCCGCCACCGCCTGCCGGGACTTCATCGCCGCCGGAGAATATGTCTCTGCGTGGAATGTTTCCCAGAAAGCTCTTTTGGCACTCCAGGTTGATTCTTGGAACACTTTGGGCATTAAAATGCAGCAGGTTCCCTCGTTTCACCGACTCATGATCACTGAAGGCAAGGTATATTTTCAGAAAGAAAACAATTAGTTGAGAATTGATAGATTTTTTAAAGGAATTTTATATTAGAAAGTAGGTTTGATTCAAATATTATATCTTTGTCTATAAAAGATTCTGCTACCTTTTTTTTTGTTTGGTTGTGTAGGTGAATGCTTTTGTGCATTGCTTTGTTGGGGTCCGAAGAATCACTTCATTGTATGATTTGAAAATGGCAATATGCAGGAATGAAGGTGTTGCGGAATTTGAAGCACTGGGTTTGGGACCTTTTTTGCGGCAGCCTTTGGTAATGCATTATTTCTCAGTTAGTCCTGAAGCTACTGAAGTGTTTGAGATAACGAGTGGGGAGATAGTAAAGTTTCTAAGTGAGTTTTTAGATGTCTCCGGGAGTAAAGAAATTAAAGCTGAAGAATTTTTGGATTTTATTGCCAAGAAGCGATTGGTCAAATGTAGGGAATGGCTTGGCATTCGGATTCACAACTTGGGGTATTTTCTTGTTCTTTCATTTTTTTTTTGGAAGGTGGTATGTATAGTGTTAGATGAAGGGGTGGAGTTCATAATGGAGAAATTTATGCATTTATGATTAAATGAACCCACTTCACATAAATTGCTATATAGTGGTTTAATGCTAAGCCGATGGGAACTGCAAAGTTTTCTGCCAAATAAATACTCAGTGGTAATAATTTTGGGTTTTTTCCTTCCCCTTTCTAATAATTGAGTTGTATGCCAATTTGAGTTAAAACAATTTTTCTTTTCCATTGAAATGATTTTAGTTTTCATATTGTTGTTTTGTGGCACTTATAATATCGTGTGTCTGAAGCTTTTGGAGAAAATTCATAATAACCTTGATAAGTGGTTTCATGCTTATGATTTTTTGCGCCTCCTTTGACTTGAAGTAGCCTTTTTATGTTTTTATTTGGCTGTACAATATATATTTGTGCCATTTCGTCTTTCTAGCCATATCCTTATTTGATTATCTTAATCCTCTTATATGTGAAGAATCACATTTGTGTGTCTCTATTTTTTATAAATGTAAATTTTAACATATAACTATATTAAAAGTTCAAAATATCTATTGGCATTTCAATACAGTGATACTGGTGTTACACCATTCATGCACACCCAATTTCCAATACTTATAAAGGAATGAATAATTGTTTTTATCTTGTCAGGTTATTTGTTACTCTATATCTATTATACACAAGTTTGGGTTTCAGTCATACGTAATTATTCTTTGTTATGACCACAGAATGCATATAGCTGCCATACGGGAAGCTAGGAATTTTGAGGAATCAACACTGGAGAAATGCTTGAAGACTTTAAAAGTGAAAAGGGAGAAGATCAGGAAGCATCCTATTTCTTCCTCTCAGAAGAAACAGTTAGATGAACGTTTTAGTGCCATAGCTCAGCGTGTTGAGTCATTCTCTTCTGTGGAAAAGTCTTTTCGTGGGAAGCATATAAGATTTACTTCATCAAGCTCAGAAGATGAAGACTGCGATTATTCTACAGAGGATGATCAAAATCAAGATAATGACATCATTAAGAGCAGCTGCTCAATTTCAACGTCACAATTTGGAAAAAGTTCAGAACGAGTGAGTACTTGTCCTTACCCATCTGCAACTGAAGAGATGGAACGACTTCGGGTGAGGTGTGATCCACAGGCACAACTGCATCTGGATAGCAGCCAAAAACAGGAACTTGGTGGACCACCTAGGAAAAAACAAAAATCCGAGAATGCAACTTCAAAATCTGCTCCTTCTAAATTGCTTAAGAAAGAAAAAATTGAATCTGATGCAAACCGGATCAAGAATGGTACCACAGCCAAGGTAGCAACTGACACGAGTGAAGATCTTTCAATGGATAATGATTCTTTACGGATGTTTGTCACAACCTGGAAAGAAGCATGTAGGGAGCACAAAGTTGCTGAGGTAGGTATTTTGGGTTAGCTGAAGTTTAATTCCATCAGGTAACAATAAGTCAATAACAGCAATGCCATTTCCCACATGACGGGGTTGCTTGGAACAAATGACGTCATGATATTTAATTCTATCTTTTATTAGATTGAAAAAAAGAATTTTCCTCCCTCCTCCCTGGACGTAGATTACTAGATTCAGATTGTTTTTCTCGTATATGGTATAACACTTGCCTATTTGAGGATGAGATTACACATTGATTCAGTGTTTTGAACATATTTCCCCTTTCCTTTCATATTTGCAAGTATTTATTCCCCTTTCTATCTTTGAGCATTGACGTAGTCATTGTTGTGTAGGTTTTGGAGAGGATGCTTCGATTTTATGAAGTAAAATCACGTCGAAGGAAGAAGGTCAGAATGATGTTCTCATCATATCCTTTCATCGGGTTACTGAATGCAGCTGTAAGCTTCTTTTCCTTAAATCTATTTATGTAACCTGATATGATTCTATTATGGTTTATTATTACATTTTTTTATGTTGAAATATAATTCAAATTTAGCTTTGACTTATTAATCATATTTTATTGACAAAGACTTACTTATCATATTTTGAATGCAAAGCGTCTCTCTAGAGCCTTATTCCCCTCTGTTATGCACTCTTTGAATATTTGATGAAGTCTTTATTTGTTTTTTATTGGTTTATTTTCCCCATCTTTGTCTTAGTGAAATTCTTGTCTTAAACAAATGAGTAAACAGTCACTTTAATGCGCAAAGGATACAGTTGATATAAATTTATTCATCCAAAGAAAGTTGTTAGTTTGGTCCTTCAATAATCAAAATTACCATCAAATTCATCCTTCTGCATATGGACAATAGATTGAGCAACTAAAATGATGGCTTTTGTTAATAGTAATAGTAGAGAGACTGAGTTGATGTGCTAATATGATTGAGGGACAAAAGCAAGGTTATCACTTGGTATTTAAAAGGATTAAATTGATTTATGTTTGTTATATGTTTGAAGGAATCAAATAGCTGTTTGTCCAAAAAAATGGTATCATCTATTAAAGTTCTCTGTTTTATCTGCAGGTTTCATCTATCAAATCTGGAACATGGAACAGCATCTATGATACCTTACAAGCTATTGGCCATGATGATTTAACTAACTCTTTGACCACGAGTTCTGAATACGAGACCATAGATATTGGACCAAGCCTAGACTATGTACCACTCCCTACAAAGGACAGTGCAAAGAATACACAGAGTGAGTCTGTTTACCTTTAGATCAAGCTTTCAAATTTTTTTTTTTAATTTTATTTTGTTATCCTCTGATATTGGCTTTATTTTCTCTATGTATTCCTTTTGAGAGAATTTCAATTATGCAAGAACTTGCCCAAATATCAAATGACTTTTTGAGTAGGAATTACTTGAATATGTATATGCAGAGTAGGATAAATAAAGCCATCAAGCACAAAAAAATATGCAAGTTATTATCATTGTTATTATTTCGATTATCATTGTTGTTTTCTTTCTTCACTTTTTGATTAATCATTGAAGTGGATTATTTTATATAAACCATGGGCTATAATTGCCACATTTGCCACACATGTTTCCATGTTAGACTATATGGTAGTGGATGCTAGATGGAAGGTTCTACATTTGTTTTTTAGTTATTTTAAGCTGATGCATATACTTTAATTTCTTTTTCCTTCTGTCTCTATCTCTCTTCCCCCCTTGTTTCTTAATCTGTTTTTCTTATTTTTCTCCATTTGATTGAATGGAAATAAATATTACACACAATAGAAAGATTAAAAGGTAGTTAAGGGATTACCTTATGCTTTATTCTCTTAGGTAGTATATGCATAGGGGAGTTTTATACTCCTACAATCTGTATTGTATATTACTTATTCTATGGGAAATTCTCCTAAGATAATGAGTTTTATAATTCAAAATTTTTGATAGGGTTATTTGAGAATTTTCATTTTTTCCTCTCTGAATCACTAAAGGATATCCATGTCATTTGTTACCATATCATCTTTATTTTTCCACTTTATATGACCAATCCTTGCTACACTTATTCTGAGTTGTTTTGAAATCAACAGGAGTTTCTGATGAAGATGTTATCAGAAAGATTTCAACCTATTTTGACTTCGATAATGCAGTATATAGAAATTGTAACTCACCACTTGAACGTGGATTTATGTTGTTGAGGAAGTTTTATAAATGTGAAGATTGGGTGTCTGAGCAATTTGGGGTGAAGAATTTCAATTCTCTTGGCTATGGGGATTTCTTATCATTTGTTGAGAAGTATGTTCACCACCTGCCTCATGAACTACTCAAATTGCTAGTTGGTAGCACATGTGGAAAGTCCTCTTTGGAAGCTTGCATGTCCTCGAATCAGTTGGCCTTTTTGGTATCTCAGGCTCTTAGTGGTTTATGGGATAAAGAAAAGATAACTAAGAAGATGATTTCCATGCTGCTTATCAGACAGTTTCCTTCAGTTAATTTTGATGTGATGGAAAATGGTGCACTTGAGGATTTTCTGGGGTCTATTGGGGAGCAGAAGTCTTCTGTGACTTCAAAATGTGTTCTCTTTTCTGCAGCAATTATTCAAAAGTACCACTTTGAAGACTCATTACGTGATGGAGATAATTTGTGTAAGATCTCCACAGATAACTTGCAGATGATACAGAAAACAAGCTCCGAAACTGTTATAGCAAAAAAGGCAATTGAAGTCTTACTTAAGGCACCTATGTTGTCTGACTTGAGCAAGTGGTCTCACTGGGATTTTGTCTTTGCACCCTTCTTAGGCTCTCTTACATCATGGTTGTTGAACGATGTGAATACCAAGGAATTGTTGTGCTTGGTTACCAAGGATGGAAAGGTGATACGGTTAGATCAGTTGGCTACACTAGACTCATTTCTGGAGGCTGCAGTTCAGGGATCTTCTTTCCAAACAGCTGTGAATTTGCTATCTCTGGTCTCATTAGTTGGTGGAGAAAAATATGCTCCATTGTCACTTTTAAAATGCCATGCTCAGCGTGCGTTCGAAATCATGTTCAGAAACTCAATTGAAAATATTGAAGTTAGTAATGGCAATGTTCTCCAGTCTGATGGAGCTGTGTGTAAAATGAAAATGTTAAGTGAAATTTCAACTACAAAGATGACAAGTGAGTTCAACAAACAAATGCATAAACTGAGTAGCGTAGTGTCTACTTTGTCAAGATTTATCCTTAAATGCCTCGGTTTTCTGCCTGCTGAGTTCCATAGTTTTGCTGCTGATGTGTTACTTTCTGGAATGCAATCTGTTTCCAAGGATGCTGCTTCAGCAATTTTATGTGAATGCATCAATATGGAGCAACGTCTCATGCTTCATGAAGTAGGATTTTCTCTGGGTATTACCGAGTGGATTAATGATTATAATTCTCTTATTTCAAATGATGCTTCGGACTTGTCTTGTGCTGGTTCATCATGCATAAAAGATGCTAAGACTGAAAAAAGTACAGGCCTGAAACATGATCAAGCCATTGTCGATAAAACTTCTGTGCCACAAGCAGAAGTGGCTTCTTCACCTCAGGCTGGTGGGTTCAATGAAAGGGGTGAAAATTCTAATGTTCAATCTATCGGTTGCCCCGAAGATGCATTCCAACATGTTGAAGATACTGATGCAGCCTTGGTCATTGAATCAATTAGGCGAGACGAATTTGGTCTAGAGCCTAGCCTTTCTGATGTTGAGAATTGCATATTGCAGAAGCAGCATGCTCGATTGGGGAGAGCACTGCATTGCCTTTCACAAGAGCTATATTCCCAGGATTCACATTTTATTCTTGAATTGGTAAGGATGCCCATTCAATTTTTTTTTTTTTTCATTTATTGCTTTGCTTGTGCTTAAAATGAAGTAGGAACGGATGGATATTTAGTGGTTCCCTCTTTCTTCATTTTTTTAGGAGTATGTTAATGTTTGTACTCTATACCCTATTAGACATCATTTATTAGATTTTCCTAAGCGATTGAACTTTGGAAGGGTGGGAGAAATATTTAGATTGTGGTAATTGGAAATGTTTTTTTTTTTTTAAAATCATATTTGATTGAATTTTTTGGTTTACAATTTGATAACATCATGATAAACAATTCTTTGAGAGTTGTGGCAGATTTGATTATAATTATCTTCAACGTTTTTTATTTGAATAGATTATAATTAAATGGTTTAGGGTTTTGCACTATTATGAAGGAATAGATTCCCAACATGAAAAGTTGGTTAGAATTTTGATGAGTCTTTTGGTAGCTTTTTGTTTTAATATTCTTTGTATATCTAATAAACGGTTGTTCCTATTGTTCAGGTTCAAAATGCAGATGATAATACTTATCCAGATAATGTCGAACCAACACTAACATTTATTCTTCAAGATTCTAGGATTGTTATATTGAATAATGAGAGGGGTTTCTCTGCTCAAAATATGAGAGCACTTTGTGATGTTGGAAATTCAACAAAGAAAGGATCTAATGCTGGTTACATAGGGAAGAAAGGCATTGGCTTCAAGTCTGTGTTCCGTGTATGTCAGGAATTTTTCTGAGTTTATCTATCCTTTTGTCATCACAGACCCTTTCCCTAGATAGTTTATTTTGTACTTCAGATAGTGTGCGGTATTAATTTTTGTTGGCTTCACTGTAGGTGACAGATGCTCCAGAGATTCATTCCAATGGTTTTCATGTTAAATTTGACATCAGCGAAGGACAGATTGGTTTTGTTTTACCTACAGTAGTACCTCCTTGTGATACTTGCCTGCTCAGTAGAATGGCATCTACTGATACCGATTCATGTGATGATAAACATTGGAACACATGCATAGTGCTGCCATTGAAGTCTCATCTTCCAGAAGGGAGTGTTGTGAATAGCATTATGACTATGTTTTCAGATATTCATCCTTCATTACTACTATTTCTTCACCGCCTGAAGTGTATCAAGCTAAGAAACTTGCTTAATGATACACTTATTGTTATGAAAAAGGAAATTTCAGAAGATGGAATCATTAAAGTGTCTCATGGGAAAGAGAAAATGGCATGGTTTGTTGTATCTGAGAAGTTGCAGACAAAGTCTTTTCGCTTTGATGTGAAAACAACTGAAATCTCTATGGCATTTACGCTACAGGAATCAGATGATGGATACAGTCCATGTCTAGATCAGCAGCCCGTTTTTGCGTATCTTCCTTTAAGAACATATGGCCTGAAATTCATTCTTCAAGGTGATTTTGTTCTTCCATCATCTAGGGAAGAAGTTGACGGAGATAGTCCATGGAATCAGTGGTTATTGTCAGAGTATCCTAGTTTATTTGTCAGAGCACTGAGAGAGTTTTGCATGCTTCCCTGTTTTAGGAATGAACCAGGAAAGGGGTTGTCTGCTTTCATGAGTTTTGTCCCTTTAGTTGGGGAAGTGCATGGTTTTTTCTCTAGTCTTCCTCGTCAGATTATTTCTAAACTGCGATTGATGAGTTGTTTACTTGTTGAAGGTGACCTCAATCAATGGTCTCCTCCATGCAAGGTATTGAGAGGATGGACAGAGCAGGTGCGCAATCTACTTCCTGATAATATACTTCTCGAACACCTTGGGCTTAGATACTTGGATAAAAATACAGTATTATCTGATACACTAGCAAGGGCACTAGGCATTGAGGAGTTTGGCCCAAACATTCTTATTAGAGTGCTGTCGTCTTTATGTCACACTAAGAGTGGGATGATATCAATGGGTATGAGTTGGTTGGCTTCTTGTCTAAACACACTCTATGTAACAATATTCAATTCATCTGGCTCAATGTCTGCTAATTCTGAAATAAGAGAAGATATTCTTCAATGTCTTCAAAAGCTTCCATTTATTCCACTTTCAGATGGTACATATAGTTCAGTGGATGAAGGCACCATATGGCTGCAGTCCAATACATCAAGCATAAGTTTTAACAGCAAGCATAACCTGGAAGCTTTCCCTAATATATGTGCTAAATTAAGGACTGTAAACCCCACCCTTTTTCCCACCTCTTCTGCCGATACTTCAAGCTTGAATACAACTATCCTGGACAATGTTACACGGTTACTTCAAAGTATTGGTGTTCAACAGTTGTCTGTACATGATGTTGTGAAGCTTCATATTTTACCAGCTTTGTCAGATGAAACAATGGCAAACAAGAACAAAGTTTTGATGGTGGAATATTTATGTTTCTTAATGCTGCACCTATCAACTACCTGTTCAGATTGTGTCATTGAAAAGGAGCATATAATCTCAGTGTTACGGGGTAAATCTTTGTTATTGACTAACTGTGGCTTTAAATGTCCTGCTGAGGTTCCAATTCATTTCTGTGCCGGATTAGGAAATCCTGTCAGTCCAAAAAAGTTGGCTGATTTTGTGAACATGAGGTGGCATGAGATAGAGATAAGCTATTTGAAGCACCCAGTTAATGAGTCGTTTTCTTCTGCCTGGATGAAATGGAGGGAATTTTTTGAGAAAATTGGTGTCACAGATTTTGCCCAAGTAGTCCAGGTGGATAAGAGTGTTGCTGATGTATCTGACACCACTTTTAAGCATGCAATGTGGGATAGGGGTTTAATCTCACCTGATTCTAGAGTCATTGATTGGGAATCCCCAGAAATACTGCATTTAGTATCCTTATTGTCTAAAAGTGGCAATCAAGAAAATTGTAAATATCTCTTGGAGGTTCTTGATAGATTATGGGATGCCTGCTATGCTGATAAAACTATAGGTTACTTCTCTAATTCTGACGGAGATAGATATCCCTTTAAGTCTGCATTTTTGTGCAAGTTATGTGATGTGCAGTGGGTAGCATCATCCATGGATGCTGAGCTTCACTATGCTAAAGATTTATTTTACGATTGTGAATCAGTCCGGATGATCCTTGGAGCCTTTGCACCATATGCTTCCCCAAAGGTAAAATTTTTCCTGCAATTTTGATGCAAGGATGAGTGGGTAATACTAATGAGTTGTGTAATTTGGGAGTTGGGGATTGACTATTAATAGTATATTTTTCCCCTTGTCCTTTTTAACTTCTTTTATTTTGTTTTATTTTTTTAAAAAAATCTTTATCTGGACTATATTTCGTATTCTGGATTTTGATTGTCTTCAGTTTACGTTCCTTGTCCTGGTAGTTGTAGTATTGTCATATTTTTATCTTTGGGATTTCAGCTTTCAATTTATCATTCGAGAAGTTGTAGTGTGTACAGATATTTTCCGGTGGTGTTCTTTTCTAGTTCTCAATCGATGTCTGAACTTGTGTATCCAAGTTTTGAATGATGTGATACTGTTCGGAAAATAGAATATAGGCTTTGGGTCTTGATGTCAGTACGTTTTCTATTTCAGGTGAAAAGTGAAAGATTGGTAAATGATTTAGGGTTCAAGACAAGAGTAACTCTTGGTGACATTTTAGATATTCTTAAAGCTTGGAGAAAAAACTTACCAAATTCTCCATTCAAGGCCAGGTATGCTCCTTTTCATCTTTTGCACACAAATGTAAGTATGTAATAACTTTGACTGTGTGAATATTCACAATTGTTATCAGTAATGTTCAGTGCTTACCATTCCCTTATGTTAAAAGCTCTTGATTTAATTTCATAACAATTCTCCGAACAGGGTGCATATTAGTTGTCCAAACATTTTTGGGATTGTTACACAGATGTTCACCTCATGTCTGTTCTGAGAAGTTCTGTTTGTCTCAAGTTGTCTGAACTCTTAACTTTTTTATTTTAAAATAGGGGGCTGGTTATACAGTGTTTTGAGTTTTCATGTTTTAATTTCTGTAAGGATTTTGTACATAAAGAATATAGGGCAGAAAAAAGAGTGAACTCTTATAACAAGAAAAACAAATCTTGAACTCTTTGAATTAGTTGTTCATTAACCTGTGTTAATGCTTCTACATCTTTATGTGATGTTTAACACAATTTTGTCTGACTGTTAGTTTCTACATATTTTTCCAGCATAAGACAAATGTCCAAATTGTATTCATTCGTTTGGAATGAAATGGCAGCTTCAAAGCAGAAAACCATGGAAGATTTGATGTCTGGACCTTTCATATTTGTCCCCTACTCATCTGTCTCTAGTGATGATGATGTTGTATGTGGAACATTTTTGTATCCAAATGAAGTCTATTGGCATGATTCAACTGGCTCTGTTCAGGAAATGAAGGAGTTCCATCCTCAATGCAGTTCATCTCTTTCCCCTATAAACAAGTCATTGTGCACTATTTACCCTGGCCTTCGTGGATTCTTTGTCGAGGAGTGTGGAGTACAAGAGTCACCTCCACTACGAAGCTATATTCAAATTTTGCTGCAGTTATCAACTGCCACTTTACCATCACAAGCAGCAGATAAGGTATGTTCTGAGCAATGAAAAATAACAGATTTCTTTTGCAAGAAACCTTTTTAACATCCCCCTTATATGTAGACTTTCCAAGTTTTCCTCAAGTGGGCAGATGGATTAAAATCTGGTTTGCTGAGTCTTGAGGATGTCATATATTTGAAAGATTGTCTTTCCAAACTGGAATTCCCAGTGCTTCCTACTGTGCAAGATAAGTGGGTTTCATTACATCCTTCCTTTGGCCTTGTGTGCTGGTCTGATGATAAGAAGTTGAAAAAAGAATTTAAGCATTCAGATAACATTGACTTTCTGTACTTTGGCGAGCTAACCAAGGATGATAAAGAACAGGTTCAAAATAAAATCTCCAACCTCATGAAAAACTTAGGTATTCCTGCAATCTCAGAGGTATGATTTCTCTTCACTTGAAGGGCTCTTATTTGTGGTAGTATGTATTTTATAAGTTGTTATATTGACACAAATAAACACTACAAACATGAACATGTTTCTATTTTGTTTCATTCCTAAATTTTGTTTGATATTTTTGTTCTTGATTGTATCGGATTTATATTCTCTGTTGGTAGTTTAAAGTTAGATATTTCATTTTCTATTGCTTGACCAAGAGTTACAAATCATAATGGACATGTGCTTCCACTTTGTTGTCTGAGCATTTAGAATGTGTTCATGCATTAATATGGTAAAAAATGGCCCCTTTGGGTTGCCATTGGCAAGACATTGGATAATTCTTTGGTAACAAAGTACATTATTCAATATGCTAGGGATGAAAAACAAATTTAGTAATATACTAAATACCGTTTGTGAAATGACATGGTTTGCTTGGAGAAAGGAATTAAAATGGTTTGGTCATAAATTCACTTTTGTTTCATAACCAGATTTTTCAGATTAACTTTTATGGCTAGATTTAATTGGGTCCTAGAAAAGACCTTTCTGGCATAGTATTCCCTAGTTGGGAATTTTAAGAGCCCCAAACTGAAGTTTACATTCAGTCCCAAGATCCCTATAATAAATGCCTCAATATCCAGATCAAATTGATGAAACTCCCCTAAAATTAATGCATTTTTGAAGATAACCAAATTTTCTACCGCAACACCTACTAAAATAAACACTTTCACCACTGATTGGATGCTCATGTGAATTCCATGTCGAGGGCCACATTGTAAATCGATAGTGAAAATCAACCCAACATTTGACATACTTGATTTTCTAATTGAAAGGATCCATTTCCGGTTATATTAAACAAACAAATTATCGGCAGTATAAATCCTCTCTCTGGGAATATCCTAGTTATATTTATGTCCTTGAGACCTTGACATTATCGGTTATACATTAATGCATCATGATTTTTAGTGCAGGTTGTAACTCGTGAAGCAATATATTATGGTCTTGCTGATTGTAGCTTGAAAGAGTCATTGATTAACTGGATCCTGCCATATGCTCAGCGCTACATTCTTAAACTTCACAGTGCTAGATATGCTCAACTCAAGCAGTCCAATTTCGATATTGTGATGCGTCTCAAAATTATTGTTGTCGAGAAGCTTTTTTATAGGAATGTTATAAAGAGTTGTGGCAGTGCATCAACAAATCGAGTTGAATGTAGTTGTCTTCTGCAGGTACGTTGTAAATCCTTAATTTTATGACTGAAGGAATCATAATATTTTTTGAATGAATATTTGTGATGGAAGCTGAAAACAAAACCTGAAGAATGTGGAAATGTCTGCTTGACTTTCAATATATAAAATTTTAGAAGCTAGGCATAATTTATATTTTCAAGTCATCTTCACAACCTTAATTAATGGATAAGATTCCATTACTGCATTACTAGAAAATTTGATTGAGATAATTGGTGATTTAATTCTTTACATGGACCAAAGCCTACGCCTGGAAATTAACTGCGTGTCACAGCTCAGATATATGCTGCATTTTTTTTTGCTTTTTAAAGTTTTCTCTTCTGAGTTCTGAACCCTACCCTTATATATATGCGTGCGTTTCTTGCAGGAAAACGTCCTGTACACCACCCAAGAATCAGATTATCATTCTTTGTTTATGGAGCTTTCTAGTTTATTATTTGATGGGACTTCTGAATTACATTTCGCAAATTTCCTTCATATGATAACAACCATGGCAGAGTCTGGGTCTTCTAAGGAGCAAATAGAATTTTTTATAGTAAATAGCCAAAAAGTGCATAAACTTCCAGATGAAGAACCTGTTTGGGAACTATCTTCTGTGTCAACACTGGAAGAGGTAGGCAAGGTGCTTCCCTTGGATCAAGCGCCATCAGTAAATGGACAGCTCTTTACAAGAAGAAAGGCTGGGGTCAACAAAAACTGGCCGCCTGCTGATTGGAAAACTGCGCCAGATTTTAATTATGCGCGTGCCAATGGTTTGAAGACACAAGCTCCTGGGATTAGCAACTTCACTGAAGCAACAAAGGATGATTATTCTGAAAGCACTACTGATCGACCTGTTTGTGCTGAGCAAGCATCACTTTCTTTTGATTGGACCATTAAAGATGACCAGCCGGCAAATTCGGTGGCATTAGTGTTGCATGAGAATAACAACTTGGAAGGTCAATCCTATCATGATTTTGATCCGAGTGCTTTTGCCGTCCATACTGGATCTGATCCTGTTTGCTTAGATGAACCTCTAGATGAAGTTAACACAAATTCGTCATCAGTTTTTAGCAGGAGAGATCGACTTCAATATGGCGCATTTGATGCAGTGCAAGCAAAGGCAACAGGCAGATTAGGTGAACTTCTTGCATGCAAATACTTTGTTGAGAAAGTTGGAAAGGATGCTGTAAAGTGGGTCAATGAAGTTAAAGAAACAGGATATCCATATGACATAGTCATCGGGGAGGAGAGCAATATAGAGTACATAGAAGTTAAAGCAACCAGATCCCCAAGAAAAGACTGGTTCAACATAACGACAAACGAATGGCAGTTTGCGTTTGATAAAGGTGAATCTTTTAGCATTGCATTTGTAGCAATAATGGAAAATAATGTTGCAAAGGTCACAATTTTCAAAAATCCTGTGAAGTTATGCCATATTGGTCAGCTGCAATTGGCTGTCATGATGCCAAGACAACAGAAGCAGTTGCCTCCTAGCTGCCATTCCTAATTTATTAAGCTGTTTAGATGGATTTGATCAAGTCAGATTCCCAGTTTCAAGGCCACTCCTTTCTGGAGCCGGCCAGAGGCATGCTTGTTGGGAAGTTTTGTTTTAATTGCTGACACTTGAGAAGATCAATTATGAACTCAACCATGCAAGATTTGTCACATAAACTTCTTGCACCGGGATCGGGTGTTCTGCATATAACAGTTATCTCGAACTCCCCACATCAAGGGTCTTGGGGCAAATAATGTGGGGACACCTCAACAGCACTGTATGTATTTTCTTATTCCAAGATTTTCCAGTTTTAATACAAATCTCTAATTCTTTGGAAAAGGTTCATTTCAGCTATATTGTGTTTGTCTCAAAAGTATGGCTGTCAATAGGTGCTATTTTTAATCCTTGATTATCTTTCCATTTGTTAGGCAAGTGCAAGGGTTCATCTTGTTGTGGATGTAAATACTAGATAGTAAATACACGACCTTTTAAATTTTACTTGTTTTAGGATCCGAAATTGTTCTCGATCTAGCACGCAGTTGGGGAAATGTAAAACCGCTTGCTTTTGCCATAATAAACGTAGTTATTGTCATGCTCTGGAGTTTTATACTTGTGCGAAAAACTAGAGTGAGACCCGTGTCATGCACGGAAGTTAAATTAATATAGTATATTCTAATATTGTTTAAATATTGATTAGATAATATATAAATTATTGTTAAATTTAAAGTATTTAAATTAAAAATATTTTACAAAATATTTATTTGATAATTTATATATAATTTTATATAATTATTCAACCTATATTAGAATTATACAAATTTACATTTTTATTTGTTGTTTTTATTATTTGCCAATAATTGAAGAAAAATTTTAGAAAAAAAATGGATTAGAGTGAAAGCATAAAAAATACAATATAATGATATATTTAAATGTATTTAGAAAGGGGATGTGTTAATTTTGAACTTGTTTGGAATAGTTTTCAGCAACTGATATGATATATTAAGAAATAAAGTAATAGTAGAAGAGTTGCATGTAATATGTTTTATAAATAGACTAAAGTGTATAATAATAATAAGAGTCTTATACAATATATACAAATAGGTCAAATAGTGTGAAATTTGAATATTTGTAAGTGAAATTTTTTGAGTAAATAGTCAAATTAGTTTTTGAAAGATCACTCGTTCTTTAAATTGGTCATATTAGTCTTTTCGTTATTTTTTTTGCTGATGATGTCAAAATTTACTAATGTGACATGTTAAGTGACATCACAACACACTCTTAGGAGTTTTAATTAATTATTAAGATAATAAATTTATAAAATTAGATCAAATAAAAATCTAATCGAGGGGAGAACTTGAAGTATTAGAATTAATCAATTTGAAGTTGATTTGATATAATTTCATAAATTAATCATGTTAATAGTCAATTAGGACTACTAGGTGTGTGTTGTGATGTTACTTGATGTCCGACATCAACAAATTCTGACGCCGTTAGCAATGGAAGTGCCAGAAGAATTACCATGATTAATTTAAAATTTTTTAAGTATGAATTTGATTAAAAAATTCTTTTAAGAACCAATTGAAAAATGAGTGATTTTTTAGGGACTAATTTGATGATTTATTCAATTTTTTATTATGATATTTTTAATATATATTTATTGTATTTAATTAGTAATTTATGTTTTAATTGAATAATAATAATATGTAATTTTTTTTAAAATTTTTTATTTTTTCCTTAAAGATAATTGGTTGATTTTCATATGTTGTCATATGTTTAGAAATGCTGATGTCTCATTATTAGAAAAAAAAAATAAGATGTTTAAATTTCATAGTACAAAAGATTGATATTAACTTTTATAAATTGAAAAACAAAAGAAAGAAGATGAAACATTCATGTAATTTACTATTTTATTTGTTAGTTTTTTTTAATTTGGACCATCAAGGTCTTCAATATTCTTTTCCCCACCTAAGACAAAACCTCCTTACCTCCTTTTTTCTTTTCTTCTTGTCTGGAGCTGATACAACAACAGTGGCTATCCGAGTTCAATTACTTTTCTGTCTCATGATTAAATTTTAATTCTATGTCGAGTTGAATTAAATTTTAATTTGAATACTCCATGAAGAAACCTGGTATCTAATAGGTAAATATACATACAATTCCTAACGTGTCTAAGAATAATGTATCTATTTGCAGGCTGGCATAATTCTAGGTCCTAATAATATATTTCTCGGTTGCTAATTGCTATATATCCAGAATTGTAGTCTCATATAACATCAGTATGAAATAATTTAAGATCTAAAAATCTATTGCAATGTCAAAACTTTGCAGTAATTTTATCAGAAGATGCGTACATGTTATCAAAAGGAGATATAAAGGGTAATCACAAATCTGATGATGTTCAAGTAAGGGGGAAATAACACTACATCAACTGCCAAAAGCGAGTCTTAAGAAGACTCTCGTTACTGAACAGTAGTTGAACTTCCAAGTCCTTTATTTTTTAAAGAAAATCCGATTTACAACATCAACAGGTAAAGCATAAGCTGGATCTATTGGTTTTAGGCCAGGATATTCAAGTAGTGAAAGCCCTGCAACAACAAAACAAAACTTTAGCATCCCAAGTTTACTGTAAGAAGGGACTACCAATACTAAGCAGGGAGCACAAGAAATACCTAGTTTACCTACTAAACTCTCCTGTCTTTTCTTTTCTCTTCAGTTTTTGAAAAATAATTAAAATATCATATTGCATATACAAGTCTAATATGATTAATTAAGAAGCTGACAACGGAAAATGAAAAAGGGGGAGAAGACAGGAGGTAAACTACCAGCTACCCCAAAGTAGGTATGGAAGACATCCACAGCATCATCTGGCCTGTCTGAAATTCCACCTTTTTCCTTGTCCTTGAAGTTTCAACACAATATTTCAGAAATACTAACCTTGCAACTAAAATAGAAGAAGCAAGAGCATTCTTATTAATAAACACATGACATGTCAGATAAACTAACCTGACAGTCTAAGATAAATTTTATAAGTTTCTCTCTACTGATCCAGTGAACCCTATCGATCATGATGAGGCTAGAAAGAACCCACCACGAATAGCAGACCTGGGATGATCTAAAATCTTGTAAAATAGGCTAAGAGAGATATTAAGAGCACAACAGCATTAAATCTACACTTGAAAACATATGCTTACATCAGGGAGTTTCTCAGGACGCCCATTCAGACCTCCAGATTTAACTTGTCGCTCACATAACCACCAACCAAGTAAGTCCTTGTTAACCAGATCTAACGACCCCGTAAGAGCGAGAGCTCCCACACAACAGAAAACTGACAATGAGAAAAACAATATGTTACAAGGATGCTTCATCGATACAACAAATTCTATTATTCAAAATTCAGAATATAGAGAAACTAAAGCAGGCATATAAACCATTCATTCACCAGTACAAATAATTGTTGTAGGTTCTGCTATTTATATTGTAAATATAAGTGATATAACGTACTTTGGCCAGCATGAGATTCCCCACCCGGTGTGCAACCAAAACCACCATCCATATTTTTGCAACTTATAATGTACTTCACAGCCTTTTCCACATTGATTTTATCCAAGCGATGTATTATTGAAAGACAACAGATAGCAATATAGGAGAACCTAAAACAAAAAATTCAGTGGTCGTTTGTCAAAAAGACAGTAATGTCATACATGCACACCAATCAAAAAGATATCTTGTTTGAAATACCGTGTATCAACTTCACCCCACATATCTCCTGAAAAAGATCCATCTTCATTTTGCAGGCCAACAATATCTGACAAAAATATTAAGAAACACAAGATAGAGACCTACACTTTAATAGTTAGCGCGTATTTTATTAACTGATCTTATGTTTTAAGATTTTAATAAATAATCAATCAAACTCAATCAACTTTGACAACCCAAAACTAACTTAAATTTTCTTTTTTTCCATATCGAGCAAGAATTATGACTGATTTTTTCTTTTTTATTTTATTTTATTTTATTATTATGAACATCATCTCTTGCATCACAGCTAAAAATCCTTGTGAATCCAAAACCTTCAAAGTTGGCCACTATGTATGTCAAAGGATACAATTTGTCACCTTATCTGCATCAATAAGATCCATCTTGTCAAAGAGAGCCAACACCTGCACTGCACTCAGTGTATACAAGATGTGCGGGTCATGTCCAACATTTCCGCCAAATCCCCCTGCATTAATGTATCTCAGGTGTTTTAATGTCAGTAGGGTCCAACAAAATTAGAATTTTGATAGCAAGGGAACAAATAAAACACTGAACAACCTGAATCATGCTGACAACTCATTACCCATGAAACAACCTCGTTAACATCCACAACGTCAAGCTTTCCCATCAAATCCAGAGCAGTCAAACCCCAGTATGCCCCGTTCATTCTTAGATGCTCCATCACCACAGATTCAAAATCATCCTTCCTCTGGAAACCAAGAAAAGAATGTGACAAGGAGCTATCAAACACCAAGCATTTCAGCATAAAAGACAAATGATCCACTGAAGTTGATCTCTTTTTTATTCTTTTCTTTTGCAGACTATATATAAACGGGAGGCATACCTTTTCAACTGATAATATATATTTCACGTGCTTGTCAGTAACCAGCTCTCCCATCTTGAAAGTAAACTATCCAACATCAAAATTAGAAATATCAGAATCAAAGGTTTAAGGTATCTACCAATGACCAAACCCATAATCCCTTTCTTTTTAAGGGAGGTTTCATAAATATAAAATGTATCAAGACAACAATATATCAAAGTTATTTTGTTTATTTATTTAATTTACATTCTCCAGTGATTTTGCTTTATTTTTCTTTTTCATTTTTTTCCAAGAAAATTTCCGAATATCTTTAAGAAATCATCCTTATTTTAATTTAAGAAAGAAATTGCAACAAAGTAGCACATCCAAACGCATTGATATTTTCCCTTGGTTCCTTTTCTTTAACTTCTACCAGAGCCCGAGACATGAGGCATAACAAGTGGAATGGGACATTCCCAAATGGCAGGCTTGTGATTCATTTAGGCAAGGCCTGTATTATCTCCATAACCAATCTCATACACCAGATTTTAGTTCAAACTTCAAAATAAATAAATAAGCACAATGAAGCACTAAAAGGAGGCTGAGGAACAGGAACAACAAAGTACAAAGAAGACGACTTAGACTTTA
>NC_029774.3:134031406-134089493 GCF_000817695.3 Arachis duranensis | reverse complement strand
TAATTTAGAATGCCCTCTTTTAGCAATTTGCGGATGTACTTTATAGTTAGTTTTCTTCTCCTCTAGTAAGACCAACACCAAAACTTTCCATCAACACTCATACCATAGCCATGAATGAGACATTGCAAACAGTAACCATAACCACAAGTCTTAAAAAAAAGAAGCAGCAAGAAACGCAAAATGAAGCAGAATGGCAAAGTCAAATCCACACACAACTTTTGTCAAACACCTGCAGTTCACCATCCATTGCTATACAAAACAAACCAAACCAAGCTGAGCACGTAAAGCTAGCATAATCCAAAAGATAAAAAGTTAACGGCAACAACTAAATAGAGCACTCGAAACAAACAATTGCAGCAATTCCAGCACAACAATCAGCAGAAGGAAAATAATAGAAAATAATAATGCAAGAACAGTAAAATGACTGACTGTTCGTGTTGGATGAGAAGGAAGATCGTGGATCAGTGAAGGGAGAGGCGCTATCCCTGCTTCGCTGCCGGTGTTGGTCACCGAAAGTGGTTTATTTGTTAAACTCGAAGATCAAGCGGCGGTGCCCAGTGTTAGAGTGATGTTCTCGTTCAGAATATGAAAGGAAAAGAGGGGGAGTTAGGAGAAAGGAGCAAGTAGCAAATTAGAAAAATTGGATAAAGAAAAAGAAAGAATTTAAGGGGTTGAAAAGTAATTTCATAAAAGAAATCCTGCTCAGACAAGTAAAACGGCAAAGCTGTCTCTCTGATCACTATTGAGTATACCCTGCTAAAACCCCAGTTTGAGGCAGGGAAAAAAAAGGAAGAAGGAGAAGAAGAAGAAGAAAATGGGATATTGGGACAAGTTCTTCACTATTCGAGGCACCAACGACCCTTTCGAGTGGTACGCTGAGTGGCCCTACCTCCGAGACCCGCTCCTCTCCCACCTCCCGCCGAATGCTGACGGCGGCGACGCCGCTCCTCAGCTGCTTATCCCCGGTTGCGGGAACTCCCGACTCTCCGAGCACCTCTATGACGCCGGATACACTGGACTCACCAACATTGACTTCTCCAAGGTCGTCATCTCCGACATGCTCCGCCGCAACGTCCGCCTCCGCCCTCACATGCGGTGGCGCGTCATGGACATGACCAACATGCAGGTGCGTGTCAACTGCTCGCTTTTCGAGTTCAAAGCTGAAGCAGCCCTTCGGGTTTTGAGTTATCTGATTCCTGCGTGGTTTTCATTCTTTTTAAATGCTGGTATGCAGCTTGAAGACGAAAGTTTTGATGCAGTTATTGATAAAGGTGGATTAGATGCTTTGATGGAGCCAGAGCTTGGCCCTAGTTTGGGAAATCAGTATCTCTCAGAGGTTTCTATGATTTCTTTGATCTATTCTAGTTATTATTGTGAAGAATAATATAGATTAATTAATTGGTCATGTGAACTTGTACTGATTCGTATTTCCAGGTAAAGAGAGTTTTGAAGCCAGGGGGGAAATTTTTGTGCCTTACCTTGGCTGAATCTCATGTACTTGGTACGTTTCTGCAGTTTTTGTTACTCCATTTGTTTATTATGATAGTTAGAATATTTGGTTGACAAAGGTGACTAGTTCTGATGATAATAGTTCCTTTTGTGTGTGTTTTCCTTTTCTTTTCTGCATAATGCAAATCTCATATGAAAAAGAAACATGTTGATGCAGAAGCTATTTCGGCTCTAAGTTCATTTTGGATTCTTTGTAGTGAACTTGGACAAGGAGCTTTGTTACTGTGAACTGTGAAAGAAATGATCTTCTGGACCTTGTTTTGCGTTTTAACTTCATTTGATAATTTTTTTATATCTTTAAGGGAAGAAATTGACCTGGTTGGTCTTGGAGGAAACTAATTCAGGCCTTTTCAGGTCTACTCTTTTCGAAGTTCCGCCTTGGATGGAAAATGAGTGTTGATTCCATACCTATGAAGTCTTCTAATAAATCTAGCCTTCAAACATTCATAGTTGTTGTGGAGAAAGAGCTGTCTACTTCAGTGCATCAGATTACATCGTTACTTCAGGATTCAACTCTTCATTGTAGTTCAAAACAGGTAAGATGCATGGCCTAATTCTGGTGTTTCGTTGGTGTGGATGCTTTTTTTAATGAGGATTCATGGATGGTTAATGCAGCATTTGTTAGATGCACTAGATTATGCTGTAGCTTGACCTTTAATTGTAATGATTTTATAGGATAGCTATCTGGTAGGTGAAGTTGTATGATCTGGATCAGGAAGGAGGAAAGAGAGAAAAGTGAGTAAGTGACTATGGGTACTACACGGTTGAGTTAATTAGGTCAAGAGCTGGTATGGTACATTGGTACTATTATTACAAACCAAGCCAATTAATATAGGAAGAGTCCAATGCCTAATTCAAGTTGGAGAAGGGATGAGTAAACAGAATGAAATTAGGGACAGCTCCTAAGATTGTTTTTCAGTTAGATAACTAATTAATTTATAATATATGCATGTTCTTAAAAAAATGTTTAATATATTTATGTTAGATCGTGTATTTTACATCTGTTAATTTCTGGTGTTTACGCTATGCCTTCTCATTTGTGCAAGGCTTCTGGACTCCATGAAGCTCTAGAAAATGAAAATCAACTTCGTGAAAAATACACCAGTAGCTCTCATATATTATACTCTCCGGAAGATCTGCAAGGGGAACTGACAAAACTTTCCCCAGGTCGACGATTTCAGCTAACTTTGGGTGGACAAGGGTGCTCTATTTTTACCTATCATGCTGTAGTTCTTGATGCTGAGGAACACTTTGACTCATTTACCTATCACTGTGGGGTTTTCATTGTGCCTAAGGTGTGTGTGTGAGCAGATTTCCCTTCCTGTTTTATGTGTTGTAGTTCCACCTGATTTCATATCAAGAATAAATTTTTCTTACCATATTAATATTAGCTCATGATTTTTTTACGATTTCCACTGGTTTTGTCATCTTCACTTCAGATTAATGTACAAGTTGTATTGACAACTTAATGAATGTGAAGGTATTGTCATGAGAAAGAATTGTGCTAATTACAAAATATTTGATGCTACACACAGACATAAATAAATGCGTGCAATTTATCCAACTGCTCTACTATGTCAGGCAGTTATTCTTCTGCTTGCATTTCATAACCGAATGTGAAATTTCAGACACGTTCTCGTGAATGGCTTTTCTTTTCTGAAGAAGGACAGTGGATGGTGGTCAGAAGCTCAAAAGCAGCTCGTCTCATAATGGTATTATATTATTAGCAAACTAACATTGCATTTTCAATGTTTTTCCATTCTTGATTATTTTGAAGATAATTTCATAACTGAAGCTTCTATGCAATCTTGAAACTATAGGTTTTGTTGGATACCAGCCATATAAAGGCCAGCATGGATGAGATTCAGGTAGACATCTTATTCTTCATGGGACATACCATTCTAATGAGTTAACTGTAATTCTTTTTACTAATATTGGCTTGTTATTCCTTTTCAGAAAGATTTGTCTCCGTTGGTTAAACAGTTGGCACCTGCAGAAAATGAGAATGGAGCTCATATACCGTATGTAACTTATACCCAATTCCTTTATTTGTATCTCCCTTGGTTTTGGCCCATTTAATTTAAGTAACCACTATATTCTATTGAGGTGTTAATGTATGTATTCCCAAATATTTAAGCATGATATTTTGCTGTACAACAGCAAATAAGTTGTGCTTCTGGGGTGCTGCACTTATATAAATGCAAAAGTCAGGGAAGCTTTTAGAAGGCAGTTTATATCTTATATTCTAATCAGCCACATATCCTGTAACAAATGTTGACACTATTACTTGAAAGTTTAGAGGCAAGGGTATACCTTGTTCTGCTACAGAGATTCCATTGCAACATAAGATGATTAATTATGGTCTACTGTGATTATGATTTTTTTTTTTCAAAAAAAAATATAACCTGAAATGCCATATCGCCATTCAGGTTTTGAGAAATTCTGATTAAATCTTCACATAAAGTTTCCGTTAGGAAAGGATTTGTGTTCAGTTTTCATCTTCCATGTCCTACACTTAGAGGGGAGGAAGCCATAATGTAACTTTTGAATATAATATGCATAAAGTAAGCAAATAGTTTCTAATATCATTATATACAGGGTTGGTACGGTAATGTTGGTACTGCTGGCTCTCTTACTATCCAGGGCAGTGTTTGTTTGTTATTAGTATTGGCTAAGCTATTTTTTAATGATGTGTAGCTCATCATTATATACTTGATGAGTCAACCTTTCTCATAAATTCTTGAATATATATCTCTACAGCTTCATGATGGCAAGTGAGGGTATCAAGGAACGAAGCATTGTTCATCAGGTTAGTAACAGCGTACATTATGTTATTTAAGTTGTGATTCCACTTTCTACATTGGTTTACATTATTGTAATGGTTTACTTGATTTGAAATGCCCACCATACATAATATCATCAATAATGATGTGTTTTGTAGGTCTCATCTTCGTTAACTGGATCAATTGTTGTTGAAGATGTAGTTTATGAAAATGTTGACAGTGAAGTCAGTAGTATTTTTCCATCTAGAGAGTTGGTGTTTCGTCGCCTTGTTTTTGAGAGAGCTGCAAATCTGGTGCAGTCTGAAGCTCTATTAAAAGATGAAAATTCATCTACCAAATTGGTTAGTGAGACAGAGAGGAAGAAAACCAACTCATCTTCTAAATCTAGGAAAAGTGGATCTCGGAGACAGAGTAGCGGTAAATATTTCCTATTTGTCTCCCATATCTTTTAAATCACAGTTCAATACATCATTGCTGATGCAACTCCCTTACATGATCTGCAACTAATTTGTCAAATCATGCTGTAGTGCGTTCAAAATATCATGTTGTATTCATTATTGGCCTTTCTCTTAAAGTATTTTCTAGTTCAAAAGATGATTTGCAATGATAATTATCTCCCATTTTAGCCTTTAGGGTGTGTTTGGCAAAGCTGTAAAATTAGAATTATTTCAATAATAGCCTATTTATATAATCAATTTACGTGTTGATACATGTGCTGAAAATTGGGTTTGAGATAATTTATTTTGTTTGGATTGTACGAAAAAGTTGTTTTATGTGATAAAATTACAAAAAGGATATAGAATTATTATCTATATATAATATTTGAGTCAATTAGGAAAAAGCACAATAATCTGTGTGTAAAAAGATTTTTCAGAAAAAGAAACCCAGATATTAGCTTATGCTTTTTTCCCCCCTCAAAAAATAGCTTCTCTTTTTCTTTTCTTTTTTTTTTTAATAAGCTTTTAAACACTTTCAAGAAACTCAGCCAAACATGTTGAAAATTTTATAACAATTTTTTTACCAAAATAAGTCTCTTTAGGGAGTTTCCAAACATAGTTGAATTTTCTTAGAACTGTTTTGTACCTACTTCCTATTATAAGAGAGCTGATTATACAATTTTAAATTATTCTGTTTGTTCAAATGAAATTGTCTAATATCTTCTGTTATTTATCGCTTTAATCCTGTGTTAATATACTATTTTAACTGATTGTGTAGAAGCAAGGAACCAGTTTGCAGTTTATCATGGCTATGCAGCTAGTTCCTATCATACAGGGATTATTTCAGGATTCATGCTAATATCTTCTTATATGGAAAGCATGACATCAAGTGGAAAAATGGTTCGTATTTCCCGTTTTAGTCTCGGAATATTACAAGAAGGGAACTCGAAAGTTGTAGATTTTTTTTGCAATCTTGAAATATATTTAACCAAGAATTCTTTATTTTCCTCATCCTTTTTTTTTTAAAAAAATTTCATTTATATTTTCAATTCCTTTAAATAATCAAATCATAAAACATTAAAAAAAATTTAACATATCATTGATAATTTGTATTGGGTGTCAAATCTCTAGTATGATGGTTGAAACCTGAAAGTATCTATTTTACTATTAGATTTACATTTATGAGGTGCATTGATGTTTGGCTTTTCGAGATCTTTGTATGATCAGTTATGCCTAGTAACTAATACAGAGTCACAATTTTTTTGAAGGTAATGCTAAGTAAATGCCAAATCTTTCTTCTTTTTTATTTTTGGCATTCGGTGATATAAAACTTTCCATTACTGTTCAATGTCCATTATTGCTGATATATGCAAATTCTATATCTCAGGTTAAAGCAGTAATAATAGGTCTTGGAGCAGGTTTACTTCCTATGTTTCTTCATGGATGTATCCCCTTTTTGGAAATGGAGGTAATTTTTTCCCCTAGTAATTAAGTGAGAAAATAAATTAGATTTCAGACCCAGTGCTTGCTTGTATGCAAGATGGTTTACTCTTATGATTTTATGTAATATCATATTCTCGATATTTATTTATATCTACAGGCAGTGGAGTTAGACCCCGCAATTTTAGATATTGCAAAGGACTATTTCGGTTTTGTAGAGGATAACCGCCTAAAGGTAGGTAACATACATATGCATCTCTCTCTTCTCAGGCTTCCGTTGAAACTTGAAATTATGAACCAAACTTGAAATTTTGAACCATTTGGAACTGTTTCTTTAAAGAATTGAGAAGCGACCGTAGCTAAGATTGATACAGTCAAAATTGGGAGGACAAAAGAAGAAAATATCGGGAGGGGCTGTAACATAAATCTAACTCCAGCTGGAAGCAAAGAAGTAAAGTGAGATTGCTGATTTTCATAGAAGGAATTATCTACATGAAATAGTTAATGTTTTGAATTGAAGCTTTTTCTGTCCCTGCTTTGAATCATATGATTTCAACTGTTCTAAGTAGATATTTTGATCCTTGTATTTTGTTGGGTGTTGTTTTTTACACTAGGTTTTAGATATTTGATTTTAAACAAGCCAAGAATGACAAAAATGTGGTAATAGCTGATAAAGTAAAAGATTGGTGGGGGGCTGTTGTCACGATGACTGACTGAAGTCTATATCACAACATAAGATTTTTTATGAGTCAATCTTGGGAATGGTGGTTAAAACTGTATTAAATCCCATTATGCTGGGTTCAGGTGCATGTAGCTGATGGAATCCAATTTGTCAGAGATTTTGCCAGTTCTGCAGCAGGTCAGATTCAAGAAAATGGCACTGATTCTGAATGTATTGAGTCCCCTTCCAATGGGAGTTCAACGTCTCATGCAAGTGTAGAGGCAAGGAAAGTGGATATAATTATTGTTGACGTTGACTCTTCAGACCCAAGGTGAATTTTTTTAAGTTTTCGGCATATAGTTATTGTTGATATAGACACTCTCGTCTATGATTGAACAACTACTTATCCATTGCATATTGTGTGCAGCTCTGCAATGGCATGCCCTGCTCCAGATTTTGTTGAGGAGTCTTTTCTAGAGACTGTAAGGGATAAACTCTCAGATCAAGGTCTCTTTGTTGTCAATTTGGTCTCCCGGTCCCAAACGATAAAAGACATGGTTCGCTTGAAAATGAAAAAGGTGAAAGTAAATATTAGCATCCATATTGGTTTGGAGTGTGCTCTTTCTCCTCTAGCTTTGTATCTTTGTTTAATTTGTCACATATGCCTCATGCAGTGACAGCATTGTGTTAACATTTTTTTTGACGGTGTGTTTAGTATGCTTTTTAGAGTGATGTCTCCATCTTTTTGTTGGTTTATAGACTGATATCTCCATTTTTATTTATGTTTTTTGGTTCTTCTGTCTTTTATATAGGTTTTCGGCCACCTCTTTTGCCTCCAACTTGATGAGGATGTCAATGAGGTCCATTTTGCGCTCAAATCAGAATCATGTATTGAGGATAGTTCCTTTCCCGAAGCTTCTCTTAAACTTGATAAATTATTCAAGTTTAAACATCCAGAGATTGGCCAAAACATCATTAATGCGACAAAGAAGATCAGACGTTTGAAGTGATGACCAGCATCCTTTCCAGCTTGTCTCTGAGCAATGCACTCTGCAATCTTTATGGCTGTGAGGGCTTGCTTCGGAAAGGAAACTATTTTGCCATGCCAAAATGATCATGTGAGTAATATCAAGTCTTTGATCTTTGGATTGGGTTGTCTTGTACTCGTCAATGAGATACTTGTGTTAGAAGATGTATAAATTGCTTATAAAATTACACAACAATCAGAATGTATCAGAATTTTGAAGTGATAGAATGGGGTCAAAGTTGCTGATTAATATGACCTAAGAATAGAGTCATTGGTGGGTAAAAATTCTGTTTTGTTTGACCCCTACTTTGGGCATCTTCATATTTTTTTGAAAATAAATATTATAGTGGTGGGTTCTCCCCAAGAATAGCATATTTTGGGACTTCTTTTTTCTGTGTATATCTATAATTCTGCTTCTGCAATCCTTCTTTAAAACTGGAAATAGTTCAAGCTTGTTGTGGCACACAGGAAATATTTAGACTAAACCCCAGAAGGATGTTAAGTCAGTATATCAGAACAGACTATCTTGCTGCATGCATAAAGGATGGTAAATAACTACGTAGAAAATTAAGAGTTTATTTGCTGCTGCTTTTTTCATATATTGTACTATATAAATCATAACATAATGATAGTATTTCTACAATTGTATAGTGAATACAATCAAGGGTAGTTTGTTCATGTCCGCCTGTTTCACACACCCAACAGATTCTAAACGCTGCTTACGAAGCCATCACTTGACGGTGATGTGCACCTTGCCTCCACAGCCAATGTTTTGACAACACCTTCACATGGGTCACCTCCGAACACACTGCTCGATATTTTGATTGAACAGCTACTTTTCCCTTGGCAAGCCTGTATACCACGAAAAATATATTTAGAAACCTAAGCGTGAAAATTTGTACATTAAGTTTGTGTGAACCATGCAACTAATTATGTTTGATATAGCATAAATTATGATAACACAGCCACCCGTAATATCGGATTACTAGAGGAGATTTATAATCTTTGCATTCTCCCATATAATATCTTCCCATTCTCTTTTCCATTTCTTTGGTGAATCGGAGAAGATATCATTCATGAAAAAACTGTAAGCCTGCATCAAATGAGATGTAAAACTGCACGAGTATACACAAGCAGAGCAGCAGCACCTCCCATACACCAAAAAAGTTTTAATCAATTTTCTTCTTATATAAATGTACATCCACTGGCAACAGTAAAACTTCAACAGGGTAATTATTTCGTAAGATAGCCTGCCCCTTCAATTTTATTCACGTGATTTCTAATTCAAATTCACAACCGAAAGCTTGTGTAGCTTTTATTTCATTCAGGAAACTAATTCATAGGCACTCAAGTAAAAAGCAACTTGCTGGAGTTTACCTTGGATACCGTGGACATTGAACTAGGTGCATGGCATTGCCCTTGAGAAAAATTCTGACAACTACCTTCAGGTGTTCCAAAACCAGCAAAAGTTATGGAGGAAATTATCTGTCCATCTTGGCACCATAAATGCATTTCAGGAATCATATTATCTACGGAAACTTCTTGACCAATGACATCTACATTCACCAATTTCTGCAACGGTGGATAGTGCAATTCTGACACTTGAGCACATATTGTCCTGGCTGAATGCAACTTAACAGAAATCGCAAACGGATTTCCACCTGTTTCCTCCAAAATGACAAGTAAATTGTTTGATGCTCTCAGCCATGACCGTGGCACGTGGTACCTGGAGATTGATCAATAACAGTTAAATAGTATATCTCAAAAGTTTCTTTTCGATACCTACATATACATATATTCACATGATAGTACAATAATGGATTTAAAGGTGCAAATCATTGGAGGATATACAAGGTTTGAGTAGGTTTTCCACAATTAGTTGTACACTTGTCCGAACTGTATGCTCCACGATAATCACAAAATTGTTCACATCCATCTTTAGGGGAGACCTGTGTCCAGTATCGTCCAATATGATTGCCATTCACCCAAACCTGACCTTTCCCCATGCTTTGCAGGTCAAGAGCAATTGGATTTGTGCCATCAGGGACATCAAAATATGTCTGCATCAATAAAAGACGCATGTGAGGTCAGGATCTACAATCATTATTCAAGGTTTAAATGTGTTAGACATCAGCAGAAAGTACACAACAATAATGATAATTTACTGACAAACCATTCTTTTGTCTAGTCACTTTATAGTCAGCTTTTTGGGAAGATTGTTCTTGACATTTATTTTGGTCTGCCTTAGCCAATGATCAAAAGTCCAATCCTTGCTTCTGATCAGTGTGAATTTGTCTAGTCACTTTATAGTCAGCTTTTTGGGAAGATTGTTCTTGACATTTATTTTGGTCTGCCTTAGCCAATGATCAAAAGTCCAATCCTTGCTTCTGATCAGTGTGAATTTATGGACCAACTCTACCTATTTATATATCGCTACCTATCAATTTAACCTTTTAGAACAAGTAGTTTTATGATATGATGTTAGAATTCTATGACCAAAAGGCCTTGGATTCAATCCTTGTTTAAACCCCCGAAAAGAAAGAATTTCAGTATAAGGCAAAAAAAAATCTATGCAAAACTCACGAAATTCCAAAAAAATGGAATCTTGTGTGATGCGGTGTGTGTTAGAGATACAACATTTAGATTGTTATGAGAAGACTTAAAAATAATTTAATTATTTTGAAAGACCCCCTTAAGTAGCTCTTGTAGAAAATGTGCAGGCTTATTTCTCATTGTGCCTAAATTCTACTTTATTTGGAAAAATTGTATTAAGAATCAAACTTGTGCGAAGGTTTCGATGCCATGATGATGACTAACTTAGAAGCTTAAAGCTATTATGTGTGGGCTCATGAATGGATTTATATTACTAATGAAATAAAATCAATAAAAATTAAATTATAATCTATTTCTGTGTGTCATATTTTATTATACAACTCTCATAGATATCTCAGTTCGACAGCCCTCTAACTAGTACCTTGTACCATGTAAATATGGATGGAAGGGCATCAGGACTTAATTCAACCCATTCTGCATTATCATTCTCTTCACTGTAAAATTCTAGAAACTCACCCTGAAGTCCAACCTGGTAGAGAAAATGAGAATAAACAGTAGTTAGTAATAGTATTTTCTGATAGGAGCACAGTTATAATGCCTTATCAACAAGTAAGGTTCTCAAAGATTTATATGCATACCTGGTAGGTCCAAAATGATTTTGAAAGATCTATATCTCCATTTTCGAATCCCGTGAGCTTGATTGTACCTCTAATCCCTCCACCATCTTTCTCAAGGAAGGCACCATAATTCTGTAACAGTGTGTCATAAGTGAAGTAAGTCAGCAATCATTATTCCTCTCCCTCATTTGTATTACTATCAATTGAACGGTTCAAAATAAAAAATAAATAAAAAAGATATATGTTTAATTGTTAATGAATGTGTATTCAATTCTTAAGCTATCAATTGATACCTACTTACACACACGCACAATGATTTTAAAATAATTTAATATTCTGGTACTATCCATGGTAGGACTTTCACCTGTAAGCCCACTGTCTGAGATAACAGTGTTAAATCATTGTATCCTGGAGCAAATTGAACTGTCTGGACCACCTTGACCCAATGACCAACAGTGTTACCTTTACTTGGAAAAGACACGGAGCTATGTGAGAATATAAACGCAATATCATGATTAAATTATAAAGCCTAACAGTTGCAAACACCACATTTCTATTCAAGGAAACAAAGGGAATTCAGCTAGATGTAGGATCAGCGAACTAGCATGGACATTTGGCATGAACAGAGCCTGAATAAAAATGGCATCGGTATATGGGATGAAAACAAAAGGGGGTAAAGAAGCAAAGAGTAAGACCAGAAAACTAGAGAAGAAATCATTCCAACTAGGAAGATGTTTAGTGCAGTAATCAAGAAAGACATTATCCTCATCATCTGCACCTAGATTGAAACTGTTAACAAAAGCTGGATGATCACTGGTACTAACCTGCAGATCATTGTGCTAGCCTAAACCTCCAGCCAGATTGTTTTTTTCCTAATATAATATTGGCTTTTCAGTTTGAGTAAAATTATCCTCGTATTTTCACTAACTAGTATTAATTACTAAAGATAAAAAGCCACATAGGTACATGATGAGCCCAAAACCAACCAGGATTTCATATGATATATTCCTCCCAATGGTTAGAAACTGTTAGACACAATCATAGATCATGAGTTTTATTTTCTTGGATGACAACTTGGAGACGATTAGCCGAATAGCCGATAATGCAAATGTTAAGAATTGCTGGGTCAACTACAGAATTATGAGCATTATTTTAGGAAATATACAAAAAAGAAAGATGCCATCTACAAATAAATATAGCATCCATTTGACTGTACAATATCATTACCTATAAGCTGGCCATTGATAAATACACGCAATATGTCACGGATGCCATCTATAGTAAGTTTTGGAGTAACATCATTTTCCTTCCAAAACAAGATGTCGCTATCTGAAACATATATTCTGCATTGTGTATAGACAGATGATTAGAAACGAAGCTAGCAGCTCATGGAGGGTGTCTTATTCTCTCTCACATTTTCTTCTACTCTTTTGATCTTGTTAGAGATAAGGATTGCAATTAGTCACCAGTTGTTACGATGCCTCAATAATTCCCCCATCTTAAAAAAATATATATAATTAAAATAATGTAGAGGTTTAGATGCATAGTGGCTCTATGTTTTGGGTGAGTGACACTGAGGTTAATAACTTTTTCTAGGTCATTCTTGAGCAGGAAATATATTCTCCATCCCTATCCCCATACTCATAATGGGGTCAGATACACATCCCTGTTAGCACACTTGGTTAGATAATTTCTTTTGTTTGTTGGGGTGGGGGTTGATAGAATCCTTCATTACCTAAACAACAAAATAATAACGAATAAAACAGAACAAAATAAACAACTAGTTAAAAGGAAAACTGACAGAAAAAAATTGTAAGGAGTTTAATCTAAGTTGAAAGAGCCAAGGAGGAGTTCAAAGGAAAAAGTTTTTACTTCGTGAGCATGTTAAATATAAAACAGCAATTACCCAAATCAGTCTCCGAGGTTTTTAAAATCGGACATCTTAGTCTCCTAGATTTCAAAATACACAAAACAGTCCCCAACGTTTATCGGACAATACAGTCCTTCTCCAAAACTGGGGAAGTTGGTTCTTGACATCTAATGAAAATTTTACCTAAATTAAAATGGGTAACTAGTAAAGCATACATGCTACTAAGACAGTAAAACAAGCCACATAATTTCCTTTCTAAAAGCATATGATAAGAATGCAGAATATTTAGGGATATGCATATTTACCTGGTTGAATACCAAAGATAATCAGATTGATCCTTTGTTACATTTAAATGCTCCAATATACCTTGTACAGTGAAACTGCTGTTACTCCAAACACGAATTGGCTCTTTTGCAGTCACCCAAGAACTTGAGCTGCGGAAAATGCCATCTTGATTGATCAATTTCTGGGATGGGAAAAGACTTGAGACAAGTGGCAAATCAAAGTCTAACAATTTGACTGAAGTTTGTGCTCCAATCTGTGCAAATTTAAATATGAAATTGTCAGACAACCTGATATAATATAAACCTGATATAATATAAACGCAGCTATAATAAGTTTAATTGGCATCTTAAAACATGTATACTTTGCAAAAATTACTGCTTGAGATTACGAGGAATTTAAGCAGGTACAATGCAAACAACCAAGTGAAAAATACTTTCAGGTAGAAAATTATTTTAGTTATAAGAATACTTAGAAAAGTAGTTTAATTATCAATTTTAAGTTTCAACTGACTAATATGTAGATCTTGGGTATCAAATTCTGGAAAGATCTATAAGTAAACCAACATTCAGATAAAGACAGAAGATGATATCATGCCAACTTTTTTTATGCCTAAAAATTATTCCAATGCATAAAACATACCTTGGCAGTATTGTAAACTGTATTCCTGCAATCTGGTAAAATACTCACAGACCATGGTGGTAGAGTATATGTTCGACCTTGGAAGGTCACAGTAGCTGTTTTCTTTTCGTCAATGTTGGCAAGAAATGCTGAGCATATACTAGAAAATCCAGAAAGAGACAAGTTCACTAATTTAGGGCGAACATCTAATTGGTACACATGTGCCTGAAATTGGTAAGAGAACCTAATTCAGTAAAATAAAAGCACTGCACAATTTTCCATACGGCAATATGAAAAACCAAGCCTTACTCACTATGTGGGGATTAGCTAACATAAGGTACTAAGTTCATCGTGAATGTCTGCGTTAGCACAAAACTTAAATTTGTAAATGATAACAGTAGCTTTTCTCTTTTTCTTTTGCAAAAAAGAATGTAAGTTCGGCCGCCGAAGTGAAAACCCTAATATAGAGGTGAAGATTGGAGAAAACATTCTACGAAAAGTTAAAAGTTTTAAGTATATTAGGTGCATCATACAGGATAATGAGAGATTGAACATGTAAATTATAGGATCCAAGCAGATTGGTCAAAATGGTAGAGTGCGTCTGGTTTTATATGTGGCAAAAAAGTGTCTTTAAAACTTAAAGGTAAATTCTATCGTACTGCTATCAGACTGGCTATGTTTTATGGTATAGAGTGTTGGGCGGCCAAAGGGGAGCACGAACATAAGTTAAGTGTGGCAGAGATGAAGATGTTGAGACGGATGAGTGATCATACGCGAATGGATAGAATAAGGAACGAATATCTAAGAGAGAGAGTTGGAGTAGCACCTATTATGGAAAAAATGGTAGAATTGCGTCTCAGGTGGTTTGGACATGTGAGAAGAAGACCAACAGAGCACCCAGTTAGGAAGGTAGATGAGATGGAAGATGGACAAGGGGTGAAAGGCAGAGGAAGACCAAGGAAGACCATCTATGAGGTGGTCAAACAAGATCTACATGTAAACGATCTCTCTGTAGACATGATACATGATAGAGCCCAATGGCGTCGTTTGATCCATGTAGCCAACCCCATCTGGTACTTAACTGGATTGAGCCATTCAACAAAGAATGCAAATTTCTCTACATATCTTCGGAATACACACAAAAATAGAAGACCATTCGCAATATGACATAGAAAGAAGAAGGTATATTTCAAAATAAGAGTTAACTTTCAGCAATCCTTCACCTGATACAGTGACTGCCAACAAATTATTTAATTAATCAACATAGTGCTTGAAATTCTATTAAATAAGCTATTTAAGGCTTGGCTCAAACCTCCTGCTTTGGGCCCAATTTTATGTATGTTGGTGAATCAGCTGCCACCAAAGCAGGCTCACAAAGCTTTAAAGCAGCATGTAAATCTTTCAAGTGACCCCATTTTGGCTCACTAAGCAGACCTAGACAAGTAGGTTTATTAATTGATTGTCATCAACAATCTCAACAGATGTATAAATCCCTAGATGCCATCTGAAAGAACAAAGTTTATTGTTATCATTCTACATACCATACTCATCAATTGGAGCATCATAATCATAACTTGTAATTTGCAGGGGTCCCCCTGCAGTGCGGCCAAAATTTGTTCCACCAAAAAACTGTAAACAAAAGAGGCTGGTCAAGATGCTGGTTACAAATAAATACCATGAAAACCAAAATATATTATCAAATTAAATGATATATGAAATATTAGGTTCATCATAAATATATCTTAAGTTCCACTAAAAAAAATAGAAAAGGTAATAAATTACCATATAAAAATAAGTAAACGGAACCAAGAAAGGATAATATATATTATATAAAAGAAAAAAAAAAGGCGCTGAAAGCATCTGTGATAAAGGAGCTTCAATGATGATAACTACACAGATTACCATATCTCAAACTATGATACACTTTAAAAATTTGTATTTTCAGTTTCAAGACAGCAGGTCAACAGCTGTGTTTGCATTTGCCCTTGCAAATTGGTAATGTTCTTTCGCACATTAGTCCAGCTTCATTCAGAATAAATGAACAAAAAAGAGAAAAGACGAGAAATAGAACAGCCAAAGCATGCCTCAAAGAAAAGAATAAAAGTTAGGTAGCCATTATATTAGAGCAGTAAATAAGCCAAAAGTGAACTTTTATCTAACTAGAAATTTCATTTACTATAAATTTACCATATAGTAGTTCTGAAAGCTTCCTCCACGCTGGAAAAACCGTGCAACAGCAAATGCAAGGTCTTCAACAGGTCTATGGGGCAATCTTTCCCCCCATTGAGTATACCTACAATTCAGTCAAATGAATCAATTCATAATTAAGATGTCAAAAATGACTAAATTAGTTCTTTAACCTTCTCTTATTATCTACACACAAACATGCAGAGAGAACCAAAATGAAAAATTTTGCATCATAAATAAATAAAGACAGTAGTTTACAGCTCAACATGGCATCTACCAGCCATCCAATCAGATGCTAATGTGGCTTGGTGAATCACAAAGTAGCCTTTTAGTAAGAAACAAAAAGATAGTTCCTAAGCCTATTTAGATAAGATAAAAGTAGGGGACAATACAAAAGAAAGATGCACCTATTTGTAACAGAGAAAGCCTGATGTATGGAGTGAGTATGCACTCGGAGGTACATCATACAGATAACAACATAGAGATGAGCAAATGTCAATCTTGAAACAGGAAATGAGCAAGAGAAGAGAGTACTACTCTATGAGTTGCTGCCAACAGTGAGGCAGACAACATTGAGCCACTGGTTATTGGAAACATCACATAGTTCCAATCCAGTAAAGCAACTAATTGACAAGGTTGAAGGGAGCCATATCTTTTTGGTTTGTTTCAAAATCTAAAAAACAAAACGGAAGGTAACTTCAATATTGAAGCACTTGAAGAGACGCGACTAATGCTGCCTGTATGAGCATCCTATAGCTATCATGCTATCCTCTGATATGCTACAGTGGTGGCTGCTAAAGCCAGTATAACAGTCTGATAATAGGTAACCCCTGAAGGATGTGATCATACCATCCATCCCAGTTCTCTGTCCACATAATTGGTTTGTGAGGAGAGTTAGGTTTGAACCCATCACAATAGTATGCGTTGCATGTATCAATCTGTGGACAACAATACACAATCTATGAATGCAAAAAAGAATAATCAACAAAAACATTACAGAAAAGGATTTTTGGAAAGGATATCTACAATGAGAAACACAGTACCATCCAGTAGGTTAATTATATACTTAACTGGAAACATTTTAAGTAAATTTCCTTTTCATTATTTTCCATGATCAGTTAAGACTGACCTGAACATAAGCAGCTTGCATAAAGTATAGCTAAACAGCTATCGCAATTGTTTTCAATAATGGAAGGTATTTAACTTACAATATCATATGGAGCATCAGTTTGCTTGCACATGACCCAAGGAACACCAGCACCAAGACTTAGAGCCATTCCAGCTGCCCATTTAGTATACTCTTTACCTGCCTTGCCAAAGGAGCCTTCAATGTTCCCATATTCATTCTCAATCTGACAAAAAACAGTTGATTCCTTGTTAAACTTCACATTCTACAAGGGAAGCATCAAATTTTCACTTGCATGTGGCAATACCAAGATAAGATATATAATATTAAAAAAAAGGGAGCACATTGCCAAATATCTAACAAAAATTAGGTGTCTGTTCATGAGCTTGAAAACTAATTCAGTTGTAACTTGATTTAATAATCAGAATACAAAACTGAAAAATATAACTATAGCCAGCATGTTAAATCAAATATACAGTTTATATGGATACATCAAAGATGTAGA
This sequence comes from Arachis duranensis, assembly GCF_000817695.3. NCBI lineage: Eukaryota > Viridiplantae > Streptophyta > Magnoliopsida > Fabales > Fabaceae > Arachis > Arachis duranensis. The sequence goes on along the minus strand of NC_029774.3, from coordinate 134,071,875 downwards.
AACAATCCCCAGCCTTTACCAATCGTACAGCATGTCGCGTATATAGCATGTCATCTATGTAGGTGATTCCAAGGGAGAGTAATGTAAGAAATTAGAAGAGAAAAATTCAGATATGTGAAATATCCATAATCCGGTAAATGCAGACCACTCCCGCAAAAAAAAAGACTTACCAATGTACAACGAGAATATGGAAAAGAAAAATTTTACTGCCTAATCTGGATAGATCAGCATCATGGCTATCAATATCCCGTAAAATATGAAAATAAAACCAATTATGCATATAAAGGCCAAACTCCACAGTCCATACTCAATTCCTACCTGCAACAAAATTATAGGACCTCCTTGCCAAGAAAACAGCTTTTCGTCTCTCATTATGTTCACCACCTTAGAAACAAACCGCTCCATCTCCACCTAAATAATGATTTTAACAAAAAGAAAGAAAAGAAAAGAAATGATGAATGCCATGGTTAAAGCGATTATTTACAGGTCCAATGACAGCAATTACTATGTAATTATGTGCTAACAAGGGCAATTTTACATACATTATTGCAGTGGTATTGTGTGGCTGATAAAATGACTCGGTTTAAAATTTAGGCTTTGTTTTGGAAATATTAGTTGAGTATTAAACAACAACAGTCGTTGAAATTATGACAGATAAATGACTATGTACAAAACTATTTTATATTTCTTCTAACTTGATTGAAAACAAAGAAATTTTACCTATACAATGTACTAACAGTTGCTCTTAATTTGTTATTTTATCACTTCTAAGAAGAGTTTAGAAAGAGCGATGCACAAAAATAGATTTGTAAAGGGAAGCTTTGAAATCACATTTCCAATTAAACAGAGGTAAAATTGATTGCACAGTATGCATGTTTGTGTGGAAGCAAGATATCATTAGCAAAATGAACATTGGGGATTATAGCATCATAAGTCAATGCAGTTTAGGTATCTTGAATCTAACATAAAAAGTGATGGAGAGATTGCAAGAGATACTCATACTAGTGCATATACAATTGTGCTGAACAGAGACACATGCACTTGTCATGTGATAGTCAAAATCTGAGAACAGTGAATAAAGTGGAAGAATACATAGAATAATATCAAATACAAAAGAAGCAAAAAACTGCCACAGATCTGCCAAGAAAAACAAACATAAAAGAAAGCATGGTATAGCCTTCTACCTTGAAAGGTTCATTGTCTGTTCTAAATACAATACCAGGGATATCACGCAACCACACAGGAAAACCCCTGAAAACATAGCACATGAACCAAGGAAGACGTTGTCAAAGTTTTTATCTAATTTTTCAATAGAAACGTAACAGGTAACCAATGGATAGCATCTACTGCACAAAGTTTATACTTCTATCTGACTTCCAGTAATATTGACAAGTTGTCAAAAGCTAGCACACATTTCTATGCACAAAGCAGAAATTACTCCCTGACTTCGCAGAATCCACTGTGTCTGATGCAATGTAATTATTGTTCAACTTTGATGCATAATTATGACCAAAATAATCTTGTATGAGCTATGCAAATTATAAACTATTACATGAGTGGAAACATCGATGAAACAATCCTAGAAAACAACATGAACTAACACAGTAACTAAACAAAACATGCTTAACTGAAAATCATGCAACAAATGCATTCAGATGACATTATAGTATGCAAGTTGTCTTCATCAAGTTGTTTCACTCTTATTTTGTAAATAAATAAATAAAGGAAATATGAAACAGTAGAAACTTAAACAAGAAACTGCAAGATTAAAAAGAGTAAAAAGGGTGATACCCAAAGTTCCACTCAGCACAAGCATAAGGTCCTATACGCAAAAAGAAATAGAGTCCCTTGGATGCAACAAGTTTTGCAAACTTCACAAGATCATATCTCCCTTCAAAATTATACTGCATGAGTGCAAACACATGAAATAGAAAATAACTTGATATTGCTAAATAGAATAATTAAAACCAAGGCAAGGTTACCCTCCATAATATCCTGGACAAACATAATTTTTCACCTGTCCTCTCGCTGGTTCATGCCCATTCCAGAAGACATAAGTTTCAATTACGTCTGCCCCGCCTTCCTTGCTCTTTGCAATCAGATCAGGCCACATCTGAAAACAGTATGCCAAATGCATGAGACAGAAAATCCATTTTCAAAAGTCAACATTACAAGTTATATTATATAATACTCTTTCATATCCTATTCAACCTATGAACCTAATGAGTATTAGGCTATTACCTACTGCTCCATTTGTGACATATAAAGATTGCTGGATCAAGACAATTAACACTGCTATAATTATCAGGTTCTACTCTACAATAACCTTTCTTTCCCCCTTTTTTCGAACACACCTTCAATTTCCAGTAGCAAACATCAACTCGAGTGAGAGTAATAGTGCGAGTTTTATGTGTTGACTTTACTTGAAAATTCGGCATAATCATGATCCTGCATCCTTAACAAGGTCATGATCATCCAACACTAACATAGAAAATCCTCTGATCATGAAGCCATATAAGAAAAACGTTTAGCTGCATGTTATCTATGGTGGTGGTTGAAGCACAAGAAGAACGTGCATGATTGCTGAGTCAAACAACAAAATAGAGAGAGACAGAGAAGAAAAAGACCTCGGGAGTGGCGCGAGGGTAGTGAATTCCGGCAGAGATGAGGATGCGACGGTGGCCGTCGATAATGAGAGCCCTGTGATCGTAGCTGACATTGAAAGGCTTGAAGTATTCTTCTGCCTCCGTGACCGTTACGAAGCAGAAACACGCAAAGAGCACAATTCCGATTGTAGAAATCGACGTCAGCATCTTCTTGTTCTTCATTGCGCGAAGGCCACTACCAACCGGGGAGAGATAAAGAAAGAAAAAGATAAGGCAGAAATGAATAAAAGAAGCAGCACATAGAGACTGAGTAATGAGTGAGTAGTACACAACTCAGTACAAAGAAGGAAACAGAACCTAAGGTATCGTCCACGGCATCCTTCCCAGTTTGCGTGCGTGGCAAAGCCGCTGTAAATAACTAAATATAAAATAAAGATTACAGTTCCTGCGTAAAAGTGATGATTAAGGACCATAATTTAGCTAAATTTATTAGATTATTTAATAATTTTAAATATTAATTTTATATAAAATTAAATTTTTATTTTGATGATATCAAATATTTTATATAATTGTATAACTATATTTGTCATTTTAAATAATTATTTATACAATTAACAAAAATAATAGTTGTTTTTAATAATATCACATTATATAATACGGAGTTATGCTACACATACAAGTTTTTTTGGCTTACAAGTCTGATAACATGCACGTCACTCAACCGTTTCCAAAGCGCGCTCTCACTCACTATTATAGAAGATACTTCTTCTTCTTCACGTTCCTCCTTTTCCTCCTCTTCTTCCTTATTCTTCTCCTTCTTTTTTGTGTTTCTCCTTCTTTTTCTTTGCGTGATTCACCTTTACCGTTGTTTTCTTTTACTGTTGTTGCTGCATTTTTTTCCTTCTCTTCTTTCTATTGATTTTGTAACATTATGTATTTTTTTCTTCTTTGTTTGATTTTTTCTCCCAAGAAATATTATAAGAAAACGAAATAAGAAGACGAGGAAAAAGAAGCAGTAGAAGATGAAGAGAAGGAAGAGGAAGAGTTTTGAATTATGCAGAACTTATCAGAATAAAAATACACCAAAAAATTCTTAAAATACATTCAAATATCTTGGATTTGGATCCTCTAAATTTTGAATTTCACTTTAGAGAGTAAAGTGTGATCTTCTACCATTAAATAGTTTCTCTTTCATATTTATTCTTGGTCCCACCTATAAAATCAATGGTAAGAGATCACACTTTACTCTTTAAAGTAAAATTTAAACTTTAGAGGATCCAAATCCAAATATCTTCGTGTTACACTCAAATTTGCTGCAAATAAAAAATATTTTTTCTAATGCTGCATTTTTTTCTTCTTTTTTTCTCATTTCTTTCTTTTTTTTAGTTAGATGAATGTAAGTTCATCCTTTTTCAAGTAATTCTGCAGCATTATGTGTTTCTTCTTCTTCTTTGTTTGATTTTTTTTTATTCTTGTTAAGAGAGTAAAGAAATAAAAAAACTTGAAAATGTAAAATAAAAAGAAAAAGATGAATAAGAAAAAAAGAAGATGGTGATGATAATAAAAAAAAACAGTAGAAGATGAAAAGGAGGAAGAGGAAGAGTTTTGAATTATGCAGAACTTATCAGAATCAAAATACACCCAAATATCTTTGTGTTACACCTAAATTTGCTACAAATATAGAAAAATATTTTCTCTAATGCTGAGTTTTTTTCTTCTTTTTTTTTTCCTTATTTCTTTTTTTCTTTTACCTAAATGAATGTAAGTTCATCCTCTTCCAAGTAATTATATAGCATTATGTGTTTCTTCTTCTTCTTTGTTTGATTTTTTTTATTTTTATTCTTGTTAAGAGAGTAAAACAAGGAGAAACTTGAAAAGGTAAAATAAACAGGAAAAGATGAATAAGAAAAGAAGAAGAAGAAGATGGTGATGATGATTAAAAAAAAAAAGAAGAAATAGTAGAAGATGAGAAGGATGAAGAGAAAGAGTCTTGAATTATGTAGAACTTATCAGAATAAAAATACATCCAAATATATTCGTGTTACATCCAAATTTGTTGCAGAAAAATATTTTCTCTAATGCTATATTTTTCTTCTAAATTGAACCATATCTTAGCCACTTGATTGAATTCAAAACAATAATCAATTTCGTTCTGGTTCAATTGACAATCTGAACCTGAATTATTTATTATCTTCAACGAGATAACTGATGATGAAGGAGAAAGAGAAAAAGAAAAGAGGAGAAAAAATTTCAATAAAAAAAGAGGAAGAGGAGGAGGAGGAAGAGATGGTGTTAATGACGATGATAACGAGAAAGAAAAATTTCGAAGAAGAAGAGGCACGTGAAAGTGCGTAAATATAAATGACTTGTATGACTTATATGGGAAAACGCTTGTATGTGGAGAATAACTCATAATTGAATGTATATGTATACTAGTGTTAAACCCGTGCGATGCACGAACTTATATTTTAATTTGACATGATAAATTAAAAATAATATTTTATAATCATAAATTTTTTAATTTTAGTATAATATTATCATCGTTATTATATAATAAGTGTATTGAATATGTTATTTTATATTTATTTAAAATAAAATATAAGTAAAACAGTTTAAAATCTATAATATTTTTAAATCATAAGAAAAGAGACCTGAAAAAATAAGAATATATATAACTGTATTGGTAGCGTATCAATTTTGTACTAAACTTTATATAAAAAAACTAACAAAAGTTTATCGATAATATAATATTTTACTAACATCATTAGATAAATAATTGTCATATGATGTGCTTTATGTTACACATTTCATTTCAAGTCTGAAAGTATAGTTATAGATAAATTAGTTAAATTTACGACAAATATTCGTACAAAAGTGTAAATCATAACATGTTACTAAAATGAAAATACTATTTTTCTTACTTAAATATTATTAAAAATTTCTTTGAACATGACATTTGTTGTTGATGACTTTGGATTGCTATCTTAACCTAGAATTAGAATGTTCAAGTTATTACGACTCTTAACTCTTGACAAAGCAACGTAAAGCTATGCATAGGTGAATACTGATTTTGGCAAGTAAATTCCTACATGTTATAATAATTTACCACATAATGAAATACTTTGGTTTTTCAATATTTTTCTCCTCTTATATAGTATCCCGTCAGCTAATAATGTCAAATTGCATTCTAAATACAATTTGGTTTGCTAGCACTATTAGATATCAATAACATCACAAATAGTTTTCTCAATTGATGACCAAACCTCATTAATAGTTGTAATAAATTTTCTATCGTCATACAATAGCCCCAATGAATAAAAAGTATCTTGGAAGCTAGGATATATAATCCTATTAACTGTCCTAATAGATTCATATGTTTTGCAACCTTTCTGAACAGTTAACAAAATTCTTATATAATAGATATCACCTATACTCGATGGAACATAGTTTAACTTCACAATAGAATATTCTTTCTTGCGTGAATGTCATTCCCTTTTGTCTCTATCATAAAAAATTGATTTGAAAATTCAGCATACGTTAAAATTTGACCTGCTTTAAATTCTTTGTTAGCCTCCATCCATGCTAAGAACATCGTATCTTTTTCTTTCTCTTATTCCATGATTTTCTCAAGATTGTCATTGTCTTTAAAGATGGTATTTTGCTTTTCAAACAAATAAAAGGTTAATCTCATCACTGAAGGTCATCTCCGATGAATATCATAAGGCAAAGTTCTCCACACAGCTTCACGTGCAGACAAATACACACAATCATAAAATTGTTTGATCTCATAATAATCTAAGCATTCTCTCTACTGAAAGCTTCCTTTGAAATCTCAACTACCACCTTGTCTTAATATTTATTCATGTACTTGAACAAATATTTGATAGTATTTGACTTGTAGTACTCTACGTTAACATGCGCTTGATAAGACATTAGCATATATGCATTGTAAGAAATTACATTCTTATTATCCATATGGAATCCTTTCCTTTCAGTAATTACTTTTATGTCTTATATTCTATATGATGGATATCAACTATCATTAATAATTGTGGTGTTATTGAATATTTTAGGATAATATTTGGTGTAGTACCCATATTTTATGCAGGGAGAATTTGAGCAAATGGTCCATGAATCATATATGTAGACACAACTCTAAACAATTTTGGGTATCGAACAGGATTGGACAATCCTAACACTATTAACAGGTCAATTTAAGTTGTATTTTTTATCTTGTGGTCTCTACTCAACCACAAAATAATATGAATATGTGGTGGACCTCTCTTTTAGAATTTTACCATATATATCATTATAATAAAAAGATAAAAAAATATGTTATAAATAAACTATCTATTTTATATATATGCTTTGATAAATATATAACTATGCAAATAATTTAACAAAAAATTTTGCTAAAAATAAGGTTAAATGATGAGCAATACATGTATCTAGCACTTCAAATGGAATCCCTTGCTTAAGATCAGAGGTTATCATGTCAAGCTTAATTTTGAACACTACGTAATATATCTATCGGTCTTCAACCTTTAAGTTCTTTGGATTATTAACTCTATCAATCTCTTGCCAACTCGAATTACATGTCATTGTGATGAAAAGATCTAGATATTGATATATTTCTTACAAATTGTTAGAATATCTCAATAATTATTAAACATGTATCTCATGCTACATGTGAAAGACGCAGGTAGTTAGAATGATACATTTATCTGCTTTGAAAGCATGAATTTCATCCCTAACAATTATATCTTGAATCCTAACTCGTTGTATATATCACTCCTGATCTTATTAATCAATTAATTAATATTTTTATTTTATGCTCATTTTAAAATAATGGCACGGGAAAAGTTGAAATTCAATATTATTTTAAAATATAAAACTCTTTTAATCTAATCAAAAAATAAAAATTAGAAATAATTGTTTTAGTTTGATCATAAATTGTATCTATCCTATTATTTGTCAATAAAAACAAAAAATAATTACAATTTAAAAATTAATAACCTTATAAATTATATAAATATCTAAAACTAACAACTTAAGAAAGTGCATTTAAAAATTTAAAAATTAACAACCTAAGCAAATAATTTAAATTTTAAAAAATAACAACCTAAGAAAAACAACTTAAGCAAATAACTTAAAATTTAAAAAATAACTACCTAAACAAATAACTTATAATTTATAAATAAAGTTTTAAAATTTTCTAATAACAACACCTAAGCAAATAATTTCCAAGCTCAATGTATTAGCGTCACATCAGCAAAAAATTCTCTATTTTTTTGAACTACTAAATTAGTTCAATTTTTTAGGAACGATAGAAAAAAAATTAAGTACAGAAAAATATACATTAGTTTTTTTTTAAATAGTATAAATAACCTCACATTTTAAAAAAATAAGTAATTTCATTCAATTTAATCTAATATTTTGTAGTTAGCAAATTTGCTTATAAATTATGTAAATAAAAATGATATTTTTAAAGACATTTGCTTACTTAAAAATTAAAAAAAATTATATTTTAAATTAAAAAGTTTAAACAAAGTGTTTTAATTAGTAATTAGAAATTAAAATTAAGTTTTTTTAAATAATTACACATTAAAAATTAATAACTAACTTAATTATATCAACAATATTTTATATTAAAAATATAAAATTTTATGGTATCAAATACTAAATTAGAAATAACAAAATATCAACGGTATGAATTGAAAAAAAATCACAAGTAATAACCAAATAACATTAACTTATATTAAAAAAAAAATCTAAATTCCAAACATAAAAATAAAAAAAAAAAAACTTAAGAACAAATAATATTTTCACCAAACAAATATATGTTTAGCATTATTCTATTAGATAGACTTAAAAAGGGATTCTAAAATATGCCCATTCAAATTCTCAATTTTTATTCTCAATCTTGATTATCTTGCAAGTTAAAGTATCTCCTTTCGCTCCCGAATCTTCGGACTCCGAGAATAGTCGCTTGGTTGGTGTTGATTTTTAATCTTGTCTTTGTTCCGAGTGTCGTGTTCCTTATTTTTGTAGAAAAACTAACAAGTTTTGAATAATGTTTGTAGAACTTTCCAACTTCTTCTAGTGTCTTAAAAATCATTCCCACATTTGGGGCAAATTTTTCATCCACAATACAGCTGGTCTGCATGGTGAACTGAAAGCTTTAATACGGTGAAATAATTATATAGTGTTCAGTGAACAAAACAGAACATATTCCTCTAATTTTTTTTACTCACTCTTTTCTGCATACCAAACCGAACACATACTCATGGGGAAATAACTCTATAATAATTACCGAACCGAAAGGTTACTCACAGTAAACGAAAGATAATCCATTATATAAAACCAAATTCGAAACAACTCTATCTACAATTTAGATATTATCAATTCAATTTAATTCAATTCAGATTCAGATCACCTCCATCCATTCAATTCAATTCAAATAAAATTAGCAATTGAATTCCATTAAATTCAATTCAAAATTCAATAATCCAAACCTCATCAAATTGATGCGTTTCGAAAGAATAATCCAAATCGCACTCATTTAACTGATTTGAAATTGATTCATTCATTGTTTTAAATTCAGAAGTCCAGATGGAAGAAAAAAAGAAGAAGAAGAAACACAACGAAACTAATTACGTCGAACTCAATTCAGATCCATAATGCAGAGAATAAGGAATTTTATTAGGTTGAAGAAGAAGAAGAAAGAAAATGCGAGAAGAGAACAAGGTTTATGTTGTGAAAGGTTTATCACGCAGAAAAGGTTTACGTTATATACGTTATATGAGGCGCGTGTATAACAAATGACTGTGAGATGAGGGAACGCGTGTGTGGAGGAAGTTATTTGGATAACATCCATGTATTTTTTACATGAATGTAGAGCTTTTCTGCTTAAATATTCTTTAAATTTTTTAAAATTGATTTATTTTAAACAAAATATTTTTAAAATATCATTTAAAATTTAAGAACGAGCTTCAAGTGTGTGTAACCTTAAGCTACGTGCGTATTCTTCTTCTTCTGTCTTGTTTTCTGAGGTGTGCATCATCTAGAGATCAGGATTGTTTGTTTTTGTTGTTAAAGGTATACAAGGAATTCACTCCTCACATTTCTATGGTATTTCCGGGAATTGAAATTCCAAGAGAGAGAGAGTTGCATTGGGTCCCAAAGAAGACAAAGTTTTGGTGAGCCTCTGCTTTTGCAGAATGTATTTTCAACATTATACCCCACAAGAATAATTAATACCATTGTGATAATGAAAAAATATGAAATAAACTAGACTTGTTTTGTTACAGTAGTCAAGGGGAATATGACTTGATTGGCCTTTAAAGGTACAATATTAGTCTTTATCTCAATTACTACGATGCTTCCTTCCTCCAAAAAGGACTTTCAATCCAACTTCTCAGAATATTTCTTCTCTGCACACAGTCTCTTCCAATCTTCACTTCAACTTCGTCAATGGAGTGCAGGAGCATCCAAAGCATGGCATCAAGTAGCACAAGACCCAAATATGACGTGTTTGTGAGCTTCAGAGGTGAGGACGTACGCAACACCTTCGCTGATCATCTCTTTGCCGCTTTCCGTAGAAACGGAATAGTTGCATTTAGAGACGATAGGAATCTGATGCAAGGACAGCACATCTCCACTGAGCTGGTGCAAGCAATTGAAGGATCTCAGGTTCTCATTGTCATCTTCTCTAAGAACTATGCTACCTCTTCATGGTGCTTGCAGGAACTCGCTAAGATGCTTGATTGCAGCAATACGATAACAGAACCAAATCTGTTGCCTATTTTCTACGATGTGAGTCCGTCTGAGGTGCGTAAACAGACCGGAGACTATGGGAAAGCGTTGGCTGAGCATGAAGAAAGATTCAAACATAACTCAAAGATGGTGCAACAATGGAGGGAATCTCTGCTGCAAGTCGCCAATCTCTCTGGTTGGGATATACAAAATAAGTAAGTAATCTTTCCTAAATTCCATTACTATCTATACATGAATAAGTTGATTAAACAAAATCACCTTGTATTACTCTCGTTTTCTCTTTGTTTTAGGTTGTCTTATATAAGAAAATGAGCTTACAAGTTCATTTTCTCTTTGTTCTTTCAGGCAGGAGAATGGAGAGATTGAAAAAATTGTTAAGAGGGTGAGAAGCAAATTAGGTTGCAATTCGTTAAGTGTGGATGGGTTGGTTGGGATGCAATCTCGTGTGGAGGAATTGGAAAACCTGATTGATTTCAACTCCGATAATGAAGTTCGGGTTGTAGGCGTTTGTGGCATGGGTGGGATAGGAAAGTCAACACTTGCTAGGGTCGTGTATGGTAGAAACCTTCATAAATTTGGTGCTCATTGTTTTGTTGATGATATAAGCAAAGTTTTTCGTGATGCGGGTGGTCTATCTTCTCTACAAAAGCAACTTGTTTGTCAAATTACAAATGGAGAGATCCAAGATATATACAATCATTACGAAGCTAAGAGTTTGATGAAAACTATGCTACGTTGTCAAAAGGCTCTGATTGTTCTAGATAATGCCGAAGAAGTTGAACAGTTAGAGAAGCTTGGCGTGACTCGTGATTGTCTATGTCCAGGAAGCAGAATTGTAGTAACTTCTAGAGATCAACATGTCTTGAACTCTTTTGGGCTAGATCAAACATACAAAGTTCAACTCTTGAATGACGATGAAGCTCATCAATTGTTTTGTGAAAAAGCTTTTGATGATAATATAATTATGAGTTGTGACGAGATTAGCAGAGAGTACAAAAAGTTGACGGATCTTGCACTTAAATATGCTCAAGGCCTTCCCTTGGCAGTTAAAGGTTTGGGGTCATATCTACGCGGTCGAGATATCTCTGTATGGAGAAGTGCCTTAGATAGACTGAAAAATAATCCAAAGAAGGAAATCGCAGATGTGCTTCAACTTAGTTTTGATGGATTGGAACCCCTCGAAAAGGAAATATTTTTGGATATCGCTTGTTTCTTTAACCACCAAATGGATTATCGTGTGGAAGACATGTTGTACTGTCGTGGTCTTCATCCAAAGATTGGAATAAGTGTACTCATCGATAAATCATTAATAACAATTGATGGATTCTATATTAGAATGCATGACCTGTTTGCAAGAGTTAGGCATGAGAATAGTTCGGCAAAGTGCTCCAAATGAGCCATGGAAGTGGAGTAGGATATGGTGCAAAGAGGATTTTCAACGTATTATGTTTGGAAATACGGTATGCAGTTTTAAAATATTTTCAATTTTATAGAGTTAATAGGTAATTGAAGTAGTCTAATATTTTTGTGGCTTTTTTGTATTTAGGTAATTGATGATGTTAAGGCCGTTCAATTGAGGGGATTATATGATGAAGAAAGAAATATGACATTAAGAGCAGAAACATTATCAAGAATGAGACGACTTGAATTTCTCAGAATAGAAAGTGTTAGTTTTTCTGGAAGTTTTAATAGCATTTCTAGCGAATTGCGATATCTTGAGTGGAATGATTATCCGTTTACGTATTTTCCATCATGTTGTAAGCTATCCGATGGCACAATGGTACTAGTAATAAATAAAATAAGCTTCACTTATTTTGAAGTTATCAAACAAATAAGTGAAAGTGTAATTAATGATGTTTGTTTTTTCTAACTGTGCAACAGTGTCTGGACAATTTGAAGGAATTGAATCTCTTTGACTCCGAAAATCTTGTGAAGCCTCCAAACCTTAGCCAGGCTCCAAATCTTGAGCGGCTGTTCCTTATAAGATGTAGAAAGCTTAAGCACATACATCCATCAACTGGAGACCTAAGAAAATTTGTTCAGTTAGATTTGAGTGGGTGCACAAGTTTAATGAGTTTTCCCATCCCTGTATTCGGTATATCTTCACTAAAATATGTGGCTTAAGCTTAGGTTACCATTCCATTTCTTCAATTATTCTAAAAGTAGATACAACCATGTGTTCCATCTGTGTAGGCTTTCTCTGGCTCGCTTAAGCTGCGTGAATTATCTTAACCTAAGTGATTGTAATCTGCATACTATCCCTGAGGCCATATCATCCTTACATTATTTAGTGTTCTTATTTTTCAAGGGAAACAATATAGTTAGAGTACCTGATTTCATAAACAAGCTTCCCAGACTGAGAGTGTTGGTGTTAGATAACTGCAAACGGCTAATGTATGTAGATGAGTTCCCATTGCCATTATCCTATTCAGCGGCAGAGCGAACAAAACTTGTGAAAAGGGGAGAATTGAGTATGTTGAACTGCCCGAAAATAGTAGAGAAGGAAAGGTTGAGTGGAATGGGTAGTTCATGGATGAGAGAGTACATTAAGGTGCGTGCGTATTGTTGTTGCCATTATTGCTGCTCTTGTTTATCAAATGATTAGGGTTGTTTGTGTTTTTGTGGTTACAGGTACACAATGAATCCACTGGTAGAGTTGCTATTGTAATACCAGGGAGTGGAGTTCCAATTCCAAGGTGGTTTAAGGATCAGAATAAGGGGGCGGATAATTCAATGTGGATAGAATCATTTCCGAATGCCAATGACAACAATTGGATTGGCATTGCCCTTTGTGCCCACATTCTTGTTCAATTTGAACAATCCCTCTCCATTAAACTCTACTTTTACGACCATACAGGAAAAGGCAACCTAGTGTACTATGTTTATTGGCATGAAAAGGAGGAGGAGGTGAGGGGTGAATTGGTTCACCTCTGCCTATTCTATCTTTCTCGCCAACTACTCATTCAGGATGGAAAGCTGCATGATCTTCATGGATCCCGCTTTGTATTCGAAGCTAATGCCCACAACTATGTGGATGTGAAGAAGTGGGGAATACGTGTGGTACTGAACCAGGATTTGAATCCCGCTTTTTATTGACCAACTAACAGGTATTCTTTCATCATCTCAATGTCCAATCTTTTCCAACCTTTGACATTCACATCACCATATTAAACATCGTTTTTCTCTTTTCTTTTCCCATTCACGTAATCATTTTTCTTTTCTTATCTAGAACTTCTCTAATTTTCTTTTCTTATCAGCGCTATTTTTCCATTCCAAACCAAACACACACTAGGCTTCCAGTGGATTCTGCTGGAGTACAACACAGGAGGCTTTTCTTCCCATGTTCTATATTTCTGCTGTTGTTACTGTTATTGTCACTCTATGCTGCTATGTTATTCGAATATGAAGCTTTTAAAGCTTGGCTGAAATTGTCTAATCTATGTCCTTGTTGCAGAGAAGAGGATTGAGATATGTTGAGGGTGATTCATAATTAATATGAGTAACTAGAACTCATCAGAGAAGAACTTGTTGGTGTTCATGCTACCATGTTCCTGAACAGAAAAGCTCTGCATACAAGCCATTAGGGCTTGTATGCTTTACAAGTTAATTAACGAATAAACCCCAAAAACGCAATTCAAGGTCTACGTTCTTCTTCCTCTTCCTCTTCTTCTTCTTCTTCTTTTCTTTCGTTTCTTGCCTTCTCTTTCTTCTTCTTCTTCCTGCACGTTCTTCTTCCTCTTTCTGTTCTTCTTCTTCATTTACGTGTTTTTCTCTCTGTTTTCTTTCTTCATTATTCTCGATTTTCATTGTTTTTTGACATCAAGCTCTGAAATCGTTTTTGAAGAAGAAGAAGCAGCAGAAGATGAGAAGGAGAAAGAGAAAGAGTTCTGAAATATGCATAAGGTGCACTTCAACGAATTTCAGGTGTATTTATTAAATCCTTTGGGTGTATTTCTGTAATCCTTTGGGTGTATTTCTATAATCGTTTGGGTGAATTCCTGTAACCGTTTGGGTGTATTTCTGTAATCCTTTGGGTGTATTTCTGTAATCGTTTGGGTGTATTTCTGAAGTTCCATTATCTTCAAATTTGGCAAGAAAATTGTTTTCATGGAGGAAGAAGAAAAAGAGTCATTCATAATGCTTTGGAAACAGGAAGTGTATAATGCATGTTGAATAGCGTGCGATTTATTTACTCTTGAATGTGGAAGTGTGTAATGTGTTAATTAAGTGTAATGCGTGTGTTTTATTGGACTTGTAAGACTTGTAAGCCAAAAAGGCTTGTATGTGTAGTAGGCTCGTTGTTGAAATGCACTTGCCTTTCTTGGAAAATTTTATGTAAATCGTGATATCCATGTTTTAAAATAAAGTAGCATTCTTTATTTATTTGTAGAGGCAGTAGAGTATTATATATGTTGTTGCAATTATCAATTATCCATGGAAAAGAACCAACTTATTTGGTAGCATTGTTGTATCAGTTATGATTGCTTTGCTTCTAGCAGTACTTGCATATCTGTGAGCTTAATTAATGTAAAGATTTCAATATGCTTCACAGGACCTTGTGCAAGTGGAGCAGTTGCAAACTTTGCATAAGATTTTTTTATTAGCCAGGTAAACTATTAAATGAAAAATGAGTATGAATGAAAAAGATAATAAGATAGGACGAAAAAGGTGTAATAATGCACATTAGCATTTATACCATATATATATTACCGTTTAATCTATGACATTGTCAATATACTAAAATGATCACATGAAAAATAAACTAGTAATAGTATTATCCATAACGCATGAACTAAAAGTTAAGATGAAATATACAGACAAAAAAAAGAATAAACTACATAACTAATATGAATTAAAGTTCAAACTTAAAGCTTAAGTGACAAATCAAGCCCCAGAGACTCAGAACTAGAGGGTTCATTATCTGTCTTGGGATCCTGATCATCCTTTGCATGGCGAGTGAGACTTGTAGCAACATTGTTGGTAGAAGAATCTCCTAATTGGGGATTAGTTCCATTACCACCATTATCATCTTCTTTTCTCAAATTTGAAGAACTTGCTTGAATTCCACTAACCCCGCCTACTTCATTATTTGGTTGCAAACCCTCAATACTTAACCTATCAAGTGCTAATGATGATGATGAACCAAGAATCCCCTGCGTTGACCAATTAAGATTACGACCAAACCTAAGAGCAGCAGACCAAGGATAAGAAGGTTTGTGAATCATGGATTCGACTCTTACCCCAAGTGTCCTATTATAGGACCCGTATAAAGATGGTGTGGAAAAGCTATGGTAAGGGTAATATGGAAAGTGAGGGTGACCAAAAGCACCCGTGTCCATCCCTTGGCGACGTTTCGCTATCGCACGCTCTTGTTTGTGGGCATTTTGGTGCCCACCAAGGGCTTGAGAGGACGAGAACTCTCTCTTGCAAAAATTGCAAGAGAAAGTTTTCGGCTCTGAAATCCTTTCTTTTTCTTCGGTGTTTTCATCTTTTCCTTCGTCAACATTATTATTAGTCCAAGTTGACGATGATCCCATCACCCTCTTCCCAGTGTTGAAAAAATCGAGCTCTTTCACGTTGGAAGAACATCGAATCGATGAAACATCGTTGTGGGAGAGCTTCACAAAATCCAACATCCTTTCCATATTATTATTGGAATTTGAGGCTTGGTCCGGTTCAGAAGCTAGATCATTGTCCCTTGTGTTGTTATCAATCCCTTGGGAGGTGCCAGAGATGCTTGAGGATTCAGAAGGACAAGCATCCGAACTTTGTGCTGCCATGGCTCAAGAGAGAAAGAGATGTTGCAATTTTGAATTTGAATATGTATTGATAGTGGCATGATTAAAGGTTATTTATATAAAAACTTGTATTGTATAGTGTTGATTAGAGTTTGTAGTTGTGCACAATATTAAAAGGTTTAATTGAATATACTGAGATCTTTATAATTACAGTAATCGGTTCTACTCTTCTAATTAATATCTTTGTATTAACTTAGAAAATCTTTGAATTAAATTTGACTGATTGGCTACGTGATTTGGGAGGGTTATGTGCTTTTATTGCTACTAATAATAGTGTGTTCTATTTTAAACTTTTAGTGCAAGTTGATAAAACTCGGTTATTACAAATAACTTGCTTATTTTGGTGTTTTATACAGATATCTTGAACAAATGAAAAATTACTTTCCTTTTTCAGCCGTCTCTTGCTGAGCAAACTTGTTTGATAAGGCAATTTTCATTGCCATCTTCTGTCCACTTGTGTGGAATAAATTTTCACGTCTTAATGATTCGGTTCCAATTTGCAATTGGAAAGAATTGAACCGGTTCATCGTTACAATTTCAAAGTACTAAACAATAATATCTGTAAAAAAATTGATTTGATAATCTTCAACGAATTTGGGCTGTCAATTAATTAATTTTCTTGAAGTTTTTTTCTCATTAATGAGTTTGCTAACGGAATGAGATCGAATCTTTGGTATTTAATTCTTGTTACTGTCGGATAACACTACCTCTTTAAAGAAGATACATGTATGAATGTATGTATGTATTTTTCCAATTTTAGAAAATAAAATTTGACTTGTGTTTTAGAATAAGAAAAAAATGTTATGTGAGCAAATTATTTTTGTAAATAAGTTCAACAAGTCTTTTTTCTTTTTCTTCTTATGCCTTTGTTCCTTTGTTCCTTCTCAATTGATTTTCATTATGCCAATAAACTATTGGACCAATTTGTTTACCGTAGGATTTTACTTTAGAAGGTAAAATAAGGAAGTTTTATCGTTAGATCAAATTAAAACTAATTTTTCATTCAAAGGTGAATATTTGATGAATATTTTATTTCCTGATTATTTTCCACATTCACTACATTAATATTACTAAGAGTTGAGTTCAATCCAAATAGTTATATTCATTGCCATAAATTTGCAAATAAAAGATATTTAGAAGAAGTAAAAATAAGTAGAAAGTAACCTACAATTTTTTTATTTTATATTTTTTAATTATTTCCAAAATAAATAAACAATTTAAATTTAATAAATATATAACTATAAATATTATATAATATAAAATTATAAATATTAAATTAAATATAATAATTTTGTGTTATTAACTTATTATCTATTCGGTATTAATAAGCTGGGGAGAATGAAGATCTGATTTGGTCAAAAGACACGGGAGCGTTTAATGGGATTTTTTTTTTTAGACTGCAGGTGAATATTATGATTCAAGGGTTTCTATTTTTGGTAAGTTTCTGTCTGATATTCAAGGCTTTAATGCTCACAATGGTGGTTTTTCTACTGAAAATGAAATAGTGGAAATTCAAGTGGTGCAATAATTGGTTGATGCCTGTCAATGGAGCTGATCGAAGTCTGACCCAATGGGTGCAATGCAAGAATATGACAACACTATTGTTACCAGAATAATCATTAGTTAACTCAAGTTTCCAACAAGACATCATGAATCATGATTCAAGAGGACTCATGTAATGTGCACAACTTTATCAGTATTATTATTAGCTTTGTTGACAACACACCTCAGTAGAAGATCTATTCCTCCCATTAATTATAATAAAATAAATGTGCAAATGATATTTATTATACATAATAGCTAAAACAACAGCAAAAAAATACAGAAATAAGAAGTGGCATAATAATAGATATGCATGGGTGTGTCTTCACCTAACAACAAAGCTTTTCTGAATAGTTTGACTCTTGATACACTCAATCAACCAAGTGAAAATGGAGTAACTATAAGCTTAGATACATCTCTCAACTTTCCTCTATCTAACCTTCAAACTTTCACTACTATCAAGCACACAGGAATACCAGAACTGACTTCAGTGACCTGTACAGAACACTTGGGAAAGAAAGCAAGATAGGAATTTTTTCAACTCATTGCAAGCATCGTTAGATGATGAATATCACACTACAGAGTATAGAGTATTCTTAGAAAAAACAAATGAGTTAGATTGTAAATTAAATTCCTCATAACATTCATCCTTCAATGGACAAGTTAGTGAATTCCCGGTTTAGATAGTCTGGATAGAATCATAGAAGCATTGATGAGATATATTAGGTAAAAAGAATGTGACTTTACAACTCAAGTTTCATAATTCAGTAAGGAAGAAACAAGGAACAAAATGCATTATTATATATATAGAGATAGTTACATCAAAAATGTTTAAAACTAGACAGAGTGTACAATCATACCTAACTGAAGAGATACATAAGTACAGTTAAGAATGCGTTCGACAGTTATGTGCAATTTTATGTCTCCTCTTGTAAATGAAATGATCCTTGGACATCAGAGTGCAGATACACAAAATGTGGGGGAATGCATCATCCATCAACAATGAATTGATCTTCTTGATTGTCTCCCTCAACCCTGGTGTCACCATGAACCATTCCGTTTACATGATGCAAATTTTGCATCATTTGTGAAAGATAATGGTTGCTAGCACTAGTATGATCAGATAAACCAGCAGGTTGAGCAGTCCATTGTGAGAATATACCAAGTAACTGGCTAGTAAGGTTTTGTTGCTCATGAAGTATTCGGGTTTGCATTTGGCCCATCTCTGCTCGGTGCTGATTTAGCATCTCATCAACCCTCTTCTTCCATTCTAGCCTCCTGCAATTCATTCTCTCTTCCCGTTCCCTCTCACGAATCAACTCTTCATCTCTTCTTTTCCTTTCCATCTCTTCATTCTCCTTCTCCATAGCTTCCCACTTAGGCATCCACTGCCTCCTTGCCTTCATCCTATCCTTCTCCCTCTCCTCGAGTCTCTTCTCCCACTGCTTATCAAGCTCCACTCGGACGTTCTCCCTCCTTTGTCTCTCCCTTTCTCTATCCATCTCACGCTGCTCGAATCGAGCCTCCATTTCCCTCAACTGTCTCAGCTGGTTAGCTAGAAACCTCCATGCCTTCTTTTCCATCCCCTTAACCACCTTCCTCTTCTTCTTCAAATTCAACCCCGTCAATTCCCCATTTTCACACACATAACCGTTCTCCACATCATCCCTCGCTCGACTGCCACCACTCCCATTACAATTCTCCTCCCCTTCCTCAACATCATACTCAAACCCCAAACCCATCACTTCATTGTCCATAGCAGCCCCAAAATCCCCATCCTCACCATGACCAATCTGCTCAAACTCAACTATATCCATTTCCCCACCCCCACCACCACCACTACCATCAATAAACCCATCTCCGTGATCATGATCGTGATCTCGATCCCCGTCAACGACCACCATCAAATCACCACCACTACCATGACCACCAACACCAAGTGGGACATCCCCAAAAACATCCTTGTACCTCAGAAAATTAGACCAATGCGTGAGTCCCTCCACCCAATCAAAATCACCATCACAATCCCCACCGTGAGAAGAGCCGTTCTCCGACCCGGAGAACTCAGGCTTCTTGATCTTCTGCTTAACAAGGAGGTACTGGTGGCGCATGTTCTGCACTTTTGTGGACACGTCCTTCCAGGACCACTGCCAAGGGAACGCGACAGGGTCGCGGAGGTGGTGGATCGTGTTGACGTGACAGGCGATTGGCTTGAACTTCTTCTCGCGAGTTCTCATCTTCGCGAGCGTGCCGTCACCGACCATCTCGCCATACTTGTCGATTAGGGTTTTCTCCTCCGCTTCTGTCCATTTCTTCCGTCGAGGAGGAATCATCTCAAACCAATCCCGATTACGGTAACGGTAACGGTCACGGCGGTGAAGTTGGTGTTGGTGATGCTGCCTCCTTCTTCTTCTTGTTCGGCTTCGTCAAGCACCAAAACCTTGTCGTGTATCGATTCTGATTGCATCGAGAACGGGAAAATAGCGCAACTCGCTTGAATTTTGATTGGTTTCGAATTCAGAATTTTAACCTAGCAAATGAACGATTGATTGTCTCTGAAATGGAGAGGAGCAACATGATGGCGGTGGTGGCTTACCTAGTGGAGCTTCGGAGGAGGAATCCAAATAGAAGGAGCTGCGGCGCTGAGTGTGGTAACAACAATGATTTTCGCGGAAAGTTGGATTTTTCCTGAGAAAGTGAAACTAGTTGATGTGGCTGACTGGGGTGGGATTGAAACTCACAAGCACTCGTGTGCAAAGAAAGCAGAAAATTTCTCAGCTAATTTTACTTTTCCTTTCTTTCTTTTTATTTTTTTTCTTCAATTTTTAAAAATAAAAAATTTAAAAACATTTTGAGAAAATTTTAAACAGCGGTGGGCATGCCGGAGTGGTTATCGGGCATGACTAGAAATCATGTGGGCTTTGCCTGCGCAGGTTCGAATCCTGCTGCTCACGTTTTATACTCTTCTTCATGAATTAAGATTACAATCCATTATTTTTGCCTATACTATTGGCCGAGTTCAACAAATTTTTAATTTTCAGATCATCTGCCCCTCACAAGTATGCAAAGATGAAAAAGCAACAAGAATAAACTATAACAGGAACTTCTAAAATAGGTTAAAACTTGCAACGATCATAATCTCATGTTCACCCAGATTATTGTTAGTCTTTTGGCCAAAATTAAAACAAAAGTATCTGTTTCCATAATTTATTTCTACGAAAAAGAACAATTATTCAATAGGAAAGACTAGGAAAAACTAAACTGTGGCATGTATCTATCTACAATTTCCAGCTATGCTTCCTGTAATATTTCAAAGATGATGTAGGCTTTGCCGTTTTTCCATGACAGCTTCATCTTTGAAAGAGCATTTAGCATAACCTTCATCAGATTTTTCTAAAGGGGAAAAGACCATCACTGCCGCACAGCTATATTGCTTCTGAGTCGTTTCTAGTGTGTTCTGGAGTCATGAACACAGGGGGAGGAAGTACCGATTTCTCTCCCATGTCCTTAGTTTTGTGAAGGAGAAAGGTCCCGGATAAAATCGTGACAAAGCCGCACATCTCAGTGGCGATTTGCGATGCATTTTGCGAGGCCCAGTCCTGCACAGCACAAAAAACAAACCACCAAAATAGAGAAGAACTTCATTTGCAAAGTGCCAATACATATTTTATGTGAAAACAGATCACCAGAATTCAAAGTATAATCTTGGAGTCTTGGTCTTTGAAATACAAATTAGAACCTCATCCTGAACAGAATAGATTTATTTTTCTCTATATTCTAACTCTAGCACAGAGTGATCACTGGCTCAACTAATCAAATTCACATAATATGAAAATTCAGTGTGCCTAAATTTAGATGTCCATGTTCTCTAAAAAGTAGCCAGAGAGTACTGATTTATTGTTAATACCATAGGTAGTTATGTTTATCACATTTTTCATCAATGTTTTATCTTTCAATTTTACTTTGACATGCACTCTGAAGAAGCAATTTTTATTTCCACAAACTACCAGATTTGAAGATAGTATTGCAGCTCTAAGTTCTAAACAAAAGTAATAGATGTTTGCAACAAAAGATTCATAAGGGGCACAAAGGTAAAAGTCACCTTAAACATGATCATGCTGGCAAAAATGGTAAATGTTGTAAACATGACATAGTAAACTGGTGATACGACAGCAGTGTTGAAAGTGTCTAATGCCTGCAAATTTTACCAGAATAAACTAACAGCATTACAACTTAGTTAGAAAGGCTCTTATCGCAAACTGCTAACTCAACATACTTATTTTAAAGACACAGACAGAATGCCGAAATGAGGTGAAGTTCTACCGTGAGTCCACTGAAGATACTAGAATAAATAAGATGCCATGACATTCCTAGAATATTGCATCTCAAGCTTTATTCATCCGGGACAAATCAATTGTAATTGGGAGAAAACACTACAAAGCCTCTTGTTCAAAACTTTTTCAAAATGCTATATACTGAATTACACAATGAAAGTGTGGCCATTTAGCTAGTGATATCATGACAGAAACCTCAAAGAGGGAGAATGCATAATCTTTTTTTTTTAGAAAAAGCCATGCAAATCACCATCTAAAGCTGAGTCAAATTCTGAAAATCCTAGAAACAGTAGAAATGACTCTGGTTCTAATTCTCCAATAATCAGCAAATAGAACAGAATACATTACATCACTGATAAATATAATTCCAAAGATTACCTTGTTCAAGTAGTTAATCTGTAAAAGACAACATCCTAACACGATCAGTGTAAAAAACCAGGTCTGAAAGTACTTGAATTGATTTGTGCCTTCAAATGTAAGCTTCAGAGCTATTCCTACTGCTTTCACGCTCATGACCTATAGTATGCAACAACAAAGAAACAAGAATAATTTTGACGATGCTAAGTTTATATGGTCAACCATGACGCATGAGAGCTGAAGATAATTAGTACCGTAATTGAGCCTGTGAAAGAACATATTCCAATATATACTATCATATGGGTCTGTCCATAGCGTGGAACGCAATAGAAAATGAGAAAATTAACCACAATGATCATAGCACAAGTGTACAAAATAAAACCTGTTCATGAGAAAAGAATGGGCGCCAATGTTAGTCACACATATATGAATGCTTGGAAGGAACTAGTTGAAACAAAGCAATTAAGGGTGAAAGCATACCTGGCTCTGTTGCAAGCTCCCAAACTTCCTTGACAGAATGAATGATTCTTTCATGCGGAGCATGTAAAACAATAGTTGTAGATCCAACCACACAAAGAGCACATCCAAGCACACCAAAGATGTGCAATCTCTCTTTCAAGATAAAGTGAGCTAGCACTGCACTGCATCATGATATGAGTTCGTAAATTTTTCCGGCATCCACATTTTTATTATTGAAGTAACAATATGCCTCTCCTAAAAAGTTATGCTATGAAGAATACCATGTCTCTTACCTGAAAATGATACTTAAGGCTCCTAAAGGGGTTACAAGAATCGCAGGTGCAAATGCATAAGCTGCAAAATTGGCTATTTCCCCAACTATCACTGCAAAAATTTAGACGTCTATACAAAATTAGTTGAAAAAATTCCCTAAGATTAGTAGCACGAGAAAAATAATCACAGAACACTAAGAGTTAAGATGAGAAATTTTTTCTATAAAAGGCCTCAGCTAAGTATATATCTAAAACATGATAGATTCATGTAAATGTAAGGGATCTAAAATACTGGTGATCACTTCAGAAGAGACTCTTTATTCTTTTATGACACTGAAAATTTTAACATGTGCCAATTATGTTTTTCCCTCTTCAGGTCTTCCCCCTTGCTTTTGAGAGTAAAAAAGGGGCAGTGTCATTTTACAATTGCTTATCAAAGAGTTACGTGAATTTTAGTGCAAAAGAGGTTAAGAAAAGTCCAATAATGTATTTCCTTTTTAGTTAAAGATATTTCAACTATTTGTAATGCTTATGAAGACCAAAGAAAGATGAAACTCATCATCAAGTAATACAGCACAACATGCAAACACAACTTGTACCTGAGGAATGTTACAATAAAATTAGGTAGCTTATACACTAAACAAAAGGGGCTGGGTTTCAGCTTTCAATACAGTAAAGGAAACAACCAGGGAAAAAAAATCACTTACTTGAGATCATTCCAATCCACCAAAACGGTTCAAGTAGGTATGAATGCCCTCCAGTGGCTGACCAAACCAAAACAATTTCATTGATATTAGATATATTGATCTGATCTAATAACTAGCAAAAAGTGACAGTGACAGATAAAAGATAACTTAGAGAGTATGCTGAATAGACAACAGACAATTGCCGCATTCTAAGGTCAAGTATTTTCAATAACACAGATGATAGCATGACATGAAAATTTCAACAGAAGAAAAAATAGGGATAATTGATGATGAGATCTATATATGAACCTGCTCTTTTCCCTGTAGTGGCTGCTCTTCGAAGCCCCATCTTCTTGATTATGAAGCTAGAACCAATGAAAACGCTGGACGAAACGGCCAGAATAAGCCCAGTAACATTGTCCTTGGTTGCCTCCATATATCACAATAATCACAATAATATACTAAGAAGCAGCTACAACAGCTCGCTCAACAGATTCACCTTTAGCTATTGATCTATCATCATGAACAAAAAAGTCGCATATTACACATACATCTCAAATTAAGGAATCAAACAGGATCGAAATTCCAACGTGAAATCACACAAATCATGAATCATGACATGAAAAGCAGTAACTGGATAGAAATTAAAAGATCCGTGCTAGCGAAGGTAACTGCAGTTCTCGAATCAGATTAGTTGAATTCCCCGTAACAGGATCTAGATATGAGTGAGTGACAGAGAACAAACACGATGATATGAAGAATAACGAAGAGAGATACGTACCTTCGGAAACAAGTTGGTAATGGGAGCTAGAAGAGCATGATTCAGAAGAAGAGAACGTGGAATTGAAATGAGTCCGTTACGCATGCATCCCCTGAAGAAATAATGATTTTCAATTTTTAATTATTGATTTTTGAATTTTTGAGATTTTAAGATCGTCCGCAACCCGCGTGTTCCAATGCGAAATTGTTATAACGTGTTGTTTCGCTGTATTGTGTGTCTGTTTTGTGACACTCTTGTGTATATATATATATATCTCCGAGTCTGAGAGCGAGTTTTGTTGATACATTGCCTCTCCACTTTCCACTCAAGTATGAAACATTTAGAATCACAAGAACCTAAGCCAATGGCATTTGGACAGATACTAATTTGCGAAGACCACGGATACTTTATACTTCCACAATAATAATCTATCAATATTGGACATCTTCTCATGTGCATTGCCCATATATATATATAATAGCCAACGATTAAATTCATAGCGAATCTGAATTTTATTTAAGAGTCTATTACTAACTAAATTAATTATATTTTGATCTATCAACAAGTTATAATTCAAATATCATAATCACCTCATATTCATTTAAAAGTTATGAGTGCAAGTTTCACTCTACTAGTTGCTATATATATAAATGATTATTGGTCAATTATAAATTTAATTATTTTATTATAATAATTTTTCCTTCGATTTTTTTTTCAGTTTTTTTTTCGTTGTGCTAATCCTTATTCTTTAAATGACGCTATACAGAGGATGACACCTAAAGGCGAGTCGTAATGGCCTCATATTCAGCAGGCTCCGATTGTTTTGGTGATTAATTATTTAGTTAAAAATTATTGGGGTTAATTTGGTAATTAAAATTTATATATGTAGCATTTTTTTTTTACTTGTTTATTTAGTATATTTGAGTTTTATTTATCTATCAATATTATTTATTTATTTAATATATTTAGTGGGAGAATGTTTTTTTTTTTCTCTCTCTATATGATAGAAGGAATGAAAATTGAAAAGTCAGTGTACAAGTAGTTAGAATTCAGGACATAATTAGCATCTTATTAGCGGTGAAATCAACAACAGAAGAAAATTAAATCAACAAGATTTGAATCCGAGACATTGCTTAAAATGAGTTTCCTTATCTATTTATAGAGTTTATTGAATCCTAAGAAATTGGATTTGAACTAAACGGAATTATTGAAATAAAGATCTAGCATTCATTTTCCTTCTCGTCCACAAAATTTAAACTCCATATTTTTATTTTATTTAAAAAAGGAAGATACCAAACAAGAGAACTAAACAAAATGGTATTGTCATCCTTTTTAGGCTTCTTACTACTTCTTTTTCTGATTTCTCGTGTTCTTTTCTCCTTTTCCACCCTTTATTTATCAGCTGATGTGAAACCGAGACATGTGAATTGGTGAAGGAATAAAAACTAAACTGAAATTGACCCAAAAATAAATAAAAAACAACAATTAAATCCATTTTTGCTGAAACCTTGGACTATATGTATCGTAAAAATGAATCATTCAGTATTGAAAACAAGCGCTTAAAGACTAAAATGAAGGTTAAGAGTTGATTTGGATTTTAATTTTCAGTGTCCGTGAGGTTTTATTATTATGTAGGAAAAAAGTGAAACCTAAAATGAAATTTTTTTACTGATTTTTTTCCCACAATTTAAAAAAAAAATAGAGAACGTTTTCTTAAGTTAAATAGAATTTAAAATTTTAACAATATACCACCACATTACTTAAAAAATATTTTAAGAGTTTAATTTTGGTATAATAATTTTTTAAATTGTCTTTGTATTGTTATCTAATTAATTGATTAGTTGATATAGCACATTTTATTTTGATATGAGCTATGCTACGTCTACATTAAAATTAACCACTAAAATTAATTATCAGTATAAAATATATAGCACATCTTATTTTAATATGTTACGTGTACAATTATAATTACCTATTAAAATTAGTCACTAATATATTTTATATACTAAAATATAAATACACATTAAAAATAAATTAAAGAGAAATTCTCCATATACAAGCATTTTTTTTATACAAGTCTTTACAAGTTATTATATTAACGCGCTTGAACGCACGTTCTTCTTCCTCTTCCTCTTCTTCTTTTTTTCTTTCGTTTCTTACTTTCTCTTTCTCCTTCTTCAACCGTTACTGCACAATTTCACTACACCGTCTTCTTCTTCTTGCTGCACATTCTTCTTCCTCTTCCTCCTCTTCTTCTTCTTCTTTTCTTTCGTTTTTTGCCTTCTCTTTCTCCTTCTTCATTTACGTGCTTTTCTCTTTGTTTTCTTTTTTCGTTATTCTTGATTTCCATTATTTTTTGATATCAAGCTCTGAAATCATTTTTGAAGAAGAAGAAGCAGTAGAATATGAGGAGGAGAAAGAGAAAGAGTTTTGAATTATGCATAAGGTGTCTTTTGGGTGTATTTTCTATAATCGTTTGGGTGTATTTCTGAAGTTTCATTATTTTCAAAACGATTTCAAAGCTTGATTTCAGAAACCATGAAAATCGAAAAAAAAGAAGTAAGAATACCAGTAATAAACGAGTAAAACAACTAATGAAAAGGCAAAGAGAATAACAAAGAAATATCGTTTGGGTGTATTTTCTATAATCGTTTGGGTGTATTTTCTATAATCGTTTGGGTGTATTTCTGAAGTTCTATTATTTTCAAAACGATTTCAAAGTTTGATTTCAGAAACCATGAAAATCGAAAAAAAAGAAGCAAGAATACCAGTAATAAATGCAAGTAAAACAACTAATGAAAAGGCAAAGAGAATAAGGAAGAAATATCGTTTGGGTGTATTTTCTATAATCGTTTGGGTGTATTTCTGTAATCGTTTGGGTGCATTTATGAAGTTTCATTATCTTCAAAACGATTTCAAAGCTTGATTTCAGAAACCATGAAAATCGAAAAAAAACGAAGCAAGAATACCAGTAATAAACGCAAATAAAACAACTAATGAAAAGGCAAAGAGAATAACGAAGAAATACATGGAGGAGGAGGAAGAAGAAGAAGAAGGAGAAGAAGAGGAAGAGGAAGAGGAAGAAGAAGATGAGTTGTTCATAATCCACGGTGAGTGAAGAAGAAGAAGAAGAAGAAGAGGAAGAGGAAGAGGAAAAGGAAGATGAAGATGAGTTGTTCATAATTCACGGTGAGTGAAGAAGAGGAAGAGGAAGAGGAAGAGGAACGTTCATAATTCACGGTGAGTGTAGCGCTTTGGAAATTAAATAACGCATTAAAAGACTCTAATGTGTAGCAACTTGTAAAACTTGTAAGTCAAAAAGACTTGTATGTGTAGCAAGCCTCTAAATTAAATTATATATATTTATACATAAATATTTTAATGACTAATTTTTGTATACAAATAGTATTTTTGTTTTGATATTATTACTTTTTTTTAAGGAGTTGTATAAGAAATCATTAAAGACATTGGAACAGCATAATTGTTGAACTCGTAAAAAATATAATATATTATGGTTATTTTTTTATTAATTTTACTTAATTTATAAAATGAAAAGATAATTGTTAATAATTTTTTTTTAAAAATGTCCTTAACCATAATGTATGAACAAAGTTGTTTTTTACTTTTTATTTTTTATTATTTTATTTTATTTTATTTATTTATTTATTTTTGTATGGACCGCACTATGCAACCTTTGAAGTGTAGCAAGGAGCCAAGGATCTAGACTTTAATATAAAATTATTAACGCAATAACAAAAAAAAATTGATGTTCTGAAAATACACTAAAATCTCATGCTATCTTAATTTAAAAAAAAAAATAAGAAAAACTATATATAACACTAGAATTATACGATATAATTCTGATTGTGTTACTAAATAATGTAAATTATGAAAAGCAAAATCAAAAGTCAAAAGCTCTAAAAGACACAACGTAACTATGCAAGCAACTGAACAAATATATTCTTTAGTCATATTCTCCGAACCTTAACAAGATGGATCGACTCACTCTAAAGTCAAAACTTGAGTTAAATTATAGACTGGTCTTTGAATTTGTAATTAAATCTTAATTTTATCTCTTAACTTATAATTATGTTTTTTTTTTATTTAACAAAAGTGACTCATGATTATTTTTGAGATATTTTTTAATGAATATTTGTGATCAGAATAATGATATATATAAAAAAAATCACAGCAGAAGGTGAGCTGTATAAGCTCCCACCTCCTGGTTTTGACCAATCGGACACTGATATTAAAGAGGAGCATGCAAGAGTGATAAAAAAGAAGAAGGCGATATTGAAGAGGAGCATGCAAGAGTGATAAAAAAGAAGAAGGCTACAGACAGTAACCATTCTTCAAAAGGAAAGAAAGTTACTTCTCCAAAAGGAAAGAAGTTACTAATGAAGAAATTTTTGTATTTAGCAATTCCCCTATACCTTGAAAGAAGAAGGAATATAAGAAGGTGAGGAGGAGTTCAAGACTGCAACATCGGGATACAAAGCATTTGGGGAACTTTAATTCAAGTCAGCACCCAATTGAACTTGGAGATGAAGAACATCATGAACATGCAGAATGTAAAATCCGGTTAATTAATGATTAATAATTCATAAATTAAAATTTATTCTAAAAAATTAAAAATGTGATTTTTATGGCTTAATATGATAGAGAAAATGAAAACGAGAATTTTGACACTAATTTTAAAGAAATCGGCCCAATGTTGGACCGAACGGGTCAAACCGGATCCATATTGGGCCCTTGGCCTAAGCAAACTCAACCTAAAACCCTTAAACAGCACTTTCTCTCCCCTCTAAGAGCCTAAAACACGCTGAAATGAAGTGAGGAAGGAGAAGAACACTCTTCCAAAGTTCTAACCCTCACTTGATATTCATACCACCATAACTTTTAATCCGGAGTTTCGATTGCCGCACTATTTGCGACCACGCGTTCACCGCGTCGAGCTCTACAAAACCCACAACTTTGTTCTTGAGGTAAGCCACGATTTTTCCTCTGAAATTCCAGCCTTAATTTTGAAAATTTTGGGTAAAAAATGTTGAGATTTGTGAGCTTTTGATATTATAGGATCCAACTAGTTTGAAGGAGAGGCTTAACTTTGTCTCTTTGATCCTAGGGTATGATAAGATTCTCAACCCTAGTGGAATTTATTGGTTTATGATGTTTGAGTATGTTTGAATGTGGTATTGTGGTTTAGAAAGTGTATATATGTATGTTGGAGCTTGATTGATGTTTTGGAAAGCTTGTAAAATGACTTTTGTATGCTAAAAATATGTTCTTAGAGGTGTTGAAGCCTTGAGAGCTTGTGAAAAAGTGATTTGGAGGTGTTCCGGGTTGAGCGAAAAAGCGGCCAAGGTATGGTTTCGGTTTCCTGTATCTAAAATGTAATGTGGTGTGAAAACTTAGGCTAGAGACCCATAAGATAGGATTTGGAATATTGATGTTGTTGATTGGTTGAGATGAATTGTGTTGTTATGTATGTGATTAGTGGATTTTGGATGTTTTGATGGTATGATGTATGAGAGACATGCATGTTTTGATATATGCTTAATGGTTGGTTGAGATTGAATTGCGGGTGAAACTATCTTGATGGTGAGGGTGATATTGATTGTATGTATTGATGGTTGATGGAAGTGGTATTGTTGGAAATTGGGATGAGAAAATATATATAACATGATATTGTATTTGAAATTGAGTTATTTGATTGAGATTGGTTAAAATAGTGGATTGGTGAGTTGTGAAATTGATGAAAATGTTAACATATAAGTTGAGGAGGCTTGAGGTTGATTTTTGGTAAGTTTTGGTTGGTTTTGAAAAGGGTTGAAATTGGTTTGTTTTGAAAATGGACTTTTGTGGGTTTGTATGAAAATGTGATTTTTGGGCCTACTTTGACGGAGCATAACTTGGTCTCTGAATCTCCGATTTGTGTTAAATTTGTTTAAAAATGAAATTGGATCTGAGATGTTTATGCCGTTCAAAGAATGAATGAAAAATAATTTGAAAAGAATAAGTTATGCTCGTCGGAAGTTTGGGGTTTGAAAATGTAATTTTGCAGCTTTTTAACTTAGTAAAATTTTTGACAAATCGTGCTTCCACGCGCACGCGTCACTCTCAATTTTTACTCCCCCGCGTGTGCTCCTGGCCGACGCTTATGCATCGCTATGTTGATGTAAGTGCCCAGTAGAAAAATCCAGAGAGTTGCGCTAGTCTTGTCCTGGGTTTGTGCAAGGAGCACAAAACGCACCCACGCGTATGCGTGGCTGACACGCACGCGTCACTCTGCCTCTTTACTCCCACGCGTGCGCATGGGCAACGCGCACGCGTCGCTCTACTTTTCGTCCTTTCTCGCGTGCGTATGGGCAACGCGCACGCGTTACCCCATTTTCACCAAAACTTGATTTTTGAGTTTTTAAAACCGAATTTTATACTTTTAAGCCTCCATTCTCACATTTTGTGTCCTAAATCCTTATAGTATGCCCAGCGATGGGAAGAGACTAGGAGATGTGGTAACTTGTGGACGAAATAACGGGAGAGTTAATGATGAATTATGATTAAAGATAATTGTATGGGGTGTTGATGATGATGGTGGAAGTACTTTATATGCCATGAGTCGAAGGACTGTAATTGTTAATAAATTGTAACTGGTTACGGGTTGTATTATGAGCCGAATGGCTGAGTTATTGCTGAATTATGGCTGAGCTATTATTGAATTATGGTTGAGTATGATTGTATATATGCTTATTGAATGAAATGTGAATGTTGCACTTTCACTATCTGAGATACGAGTTTTCCTGGGTGAAAACAGTGGCTAGCCACCACGTGCTCCAGGTGGAGATTCGATACTCTGCTAACCTTATATCGTAAGTGTGGCCGGACACTGTGAAACTTTTGGATAAGCTCGCTTCCGTGGATAAACACCAGTGTGGGTGTTGTGAATATGTATTGATGATTATGATTGAGAATAACTCGAGTTGGGGATGCACGACAGATCGACAGTCCAATGGTTAGCTACCAAGACTTGTCGAGTTGGCTTTATAATTGACAAATGAGACTTATCAGCCACTAGGACATGCATACATCATATGCATTATATGTGAATTGTTTGGAATGCCTAATTGACTACATGTTACTTGTTAATTGTCTAACTGCCATATCTGCTTCCTATTTGTGCATTTCCTTGTTGGTATAATTGTGTTTGCGATATCAAATTACTGATGGTGGTTGGGAGGTTCGAAGAATTTAGAAATGGGAGTGTTAGTTAGACTCAAGATCTTTAGCCAGTTGCCTATTTCATTTATGGTTTAGTCTGTTTATAAGCTTTGATTATCTGTTGAAAGTTCTAGGATTGCCTTCGGCTTTTCCAGGACGTTACATGTTAAATATGTAGGAACTGTCACCATACTGAGAACTTTCAGTTCTCACCCATGCGGATTTTGTGGTTTTTAGATGCAGGACGTGAGGTTCCTCGCTGAGGTTGTGCTGGAGACTTCTGAATTTGCGAAGATCCTTAGCTCTTGAGACTTTATTTTGGTTTTATGTACTTGCTTAGATACTTATTATCTCCACTATATATATATATATATATACACACACACTATTTTGACTCCTCCTAGAGGTTGTTTTGGAGAACAGGTTCTGTAACTTGTCTTTTGAGTTTCTTTTGGGTTCTTTACTTTATATATGTGTGTGTGTGTGTGTGTGTAAACTTCTATGCTCGAATTAGTTATCTTCGCAAGCCGGATTTTGAGTTTTTGGATATCCGTATTTTTTGAGCTCTCTTGTTTATATACTCGCGTTAGCTTATCCTTTATCTGTTTCGTTATGTTATCGATCGGAGTGTCGCGCTTTTCAATTTAACGATTTTATTTTACTCATTTTTCTTCAAATGCTCCTAGTTATAAACATTTTTCACACTACTATATATACTAAATTTTATTTTTAGAGGTTGTAATACTTCGCCACCTCTATTTTATGACTTAAGCATAAGGCTCTGTATTGTAGGGTGTTACACGAAAAATGCTGAAGAGGCTGAGGATGACCCTTTTGTTGGGTTCTTTTTGGGGAAACACACACTAACAAGGAGTCAAATGATAAGAAAGTATTTGACTATGAATCAGAGGACTTGCACACTCCTGTTGGAAGCGATGTAGAGAATGATGTTTATAGGACTAGTTTTGTTGACTTCTCGGAGGGTGTTGAATTTAGAGAAGTGAAGAAAGAAATTGGTATGAAGTTTGACACTTTGGACCAGTTCAAGAGGGCACTAAAGGATTGGATAGTAGCTCAGGATAGAGAATTACAGTGGCTGAAGAATGACAAGGTGAAGTCAAGAGCCAAGTGTGCTAAGAAAAATTGTCCATTTTTAATTTTTTTCTCATAGAATTTATGTGAAGATTGTTTCCAAATCAAAACTTTTTTTTCCTGAACATACACGCAATCGGAACTTTGAAAGCAATCAGGTAGATGTTAGATGGCTCACTGAGAAACTTGAGAAGCGATTACGAACACAGCCAAAGCTCACACAAAAAGAAGCATTAGACACGTAAAGCAGGATTATAACATACAAATTCACTACAAGAGCATGTAAAGGGAACTGAAGAAAGCAAGAGAGTTAGTAATTGGTAAGAAAAGTGAACAATATGACAAATTAAGAGATTACTTGGTTGAGATATTGAAAAGTAATCCTGGTAGCACAGCCTTGTTAGGAGTTGAGCCATTTCCACAATCTTCTCTACTATTGAATAGACTTTATATTTGTCTAGATGCATGTAAGTAAGGTTTTAATATAGGATGTCGCCCATTGATTAGGCTAGACTGGTGTTTTCTAAAGGGATATTATGAGAGATAATTATTATCTGCTGTGGCTCAATATTCAAATAACAATTTCTATGTGGTAGCTTATGCTGTGGTTGCATCAGAGACCAAGGAAACATGGAAATGGTTTCTGACTCTATCGCTAGAAGATTTAGGAGATGTTCAAACACACGGATGAAGCTTCATATCTGACCAACAAAAGATAAAATTTTTAGAGTATTCTTCATATGTTAGCATAGTTTGATTGTTTATTAGGCTTATGGTACTGAATTGTTTGTGTTTGTTATTAGGGTTTGGTTCCTGCACTTCGAAAAGTGATGCCCAATGCATATCACAGAAACTGTGTAATGCACACTTGAAAAAATTTCTTGAAGTAATACAAAAATAAGCAAATCAAAGGTGTTGTGTGGGAGTGTGCTAGATGCATAACTACAGTTGAGTTCAAAGCAAGTATGGATAAGCTAAAGAGAATAAATAAGAAAGCTAGGCCTATTTGGCTATGTTTGAGCTTGTTGTGTGGGTCAAAGCATACTTTAGCCATTGACCTAAGGTAAATAATTTGACCAATAACATGTGTGAGGTTTGGAACTCAAAGATTATGTATTATATGGCTAAACTAGTATTGACTATGTGTGAAGAACTCAGATGTTATATCATGAAAAGATGGCAAATTACAAGATATTTGTGGGTGGGTACAAGAAAAAGATTACACCAGTTCAACAAAAGAAAATGGAGAAACTAAAAAAGGCTAGTGATAAGTGACAACCACAATGGATTGGTGATGATAATCGAGTCAAATATGAGGTTCAGTGTGACGGTAGGAAGGTGCCAGTAAATCTGGGCCAAAGCACATGCACCTGTAATGTGTGGCAACTTACAGGTCATATCAAAACTTCCTAATCATAGAACTTTTTGGATTATATGTAGAAATAGTTTGTTAGCTGGATTAGCTGATTTGGTTTGTTGTTGTTGTTTACTTGTATGTGTCAAGAATGCCACGTGTGCATACTATATCTGCAATAGCCTGGAGAAATGAGCGACCTGAAAACTATTGTTATCCATGGCTACAATTGCAAATGACCTCATTTAATGCTACATACCAACATTGTGTTGAGCCAGTTCCAAGTGAGCAATATTGGGAGAAGACAGAAGGATCAAGACCTATTCCACCCAAGCTTAAGAGACCCGTTGGGCATCCAGAGCTACATGCAAGAAAAAAAAGATTCTTTTGAGCCACTGTTAAATGCAAATAAAGTTAGGAGAAGCTTCACGGTGACTTGCACCAAGTGTGACAAATCTGGCCATAACTTCAAGACATGCAAAAGAACTCCAGTAATTAAGAAAGGAAAAAAAAAAAAACAAAATTCTCGTCAAAGAATAATACATAAGAAGAGGTACCGCTGTCTCAAAATTCTCCCCAGCTAGAAAATCAAGAAACCATTGCTGAACCCAACCCACAGCCATAGGTAAGCAAAGTTAATTGTATATTCACACTATTCTTAAGAATTTAGTTGTTTGTTAGTATTTTTATTAGAGATTTAAATGTCCTATCTCTAACTTATAAGGGGTTTAGAAGTCCTACTATTAAAATGAGTAATCGAATATTTAGATACTTAGCCTTAGTCTGATATTAGAACAATTGTTTCATTCATATCTATTTAGCCAAATTCAGTCCAAATAGAAAATTCTAACCTTAATGTCATTACTCAAAATGTGGAACCAATTGGGTCTATGACTAATGAAGTTGACACTTATACAAATATTGCAAATAAATTTGATGATGTTATTCAATATGGAACTGTAACCAATGAATCTATGAATCTGACACTAATGTAACTGATTCAACTATAAGTTTTTTGTGGAGGATATTATTCTTACTGCATTTGTTTGTTTAATATCAAATGAATGTGGACCATAGTGAATTTTTCATGAACGTTGCAGGGCCAATGGGATGATGTTATAAAAAGAAGAAAAAAGAAGACAAGAAGGTCCACAGGATTCAAGCCTCCTAGACAAGCACAAGTCTAGTTCAAGACTCCTGGTCAAGTCCAAGCTCAATAATAATACAATTACAAATACTAATACATTCATACATCAACTATCTAATTTGATTCACCCAAAATCGTTGTTCCACACATTCACAATAATTGCAATTAAAAAATCAACCATAAAATACACAACATTCCTAAATCTACTACCAATAATTTTGCTTGGAGTTTTTTATTTCTACAATCCATTTTTAATTTCATAATTCTCTCCTCCAAATCATTTAATCTATCCTCCACTCTCTGCTTAGAACTTTGAACCTCCACATCTCTAATAACATCATCCAACCATCTAAAAAACTTACGGTATGACAAATTGTCTTGTAAAAGGAACTAAAAAATATACCATGAATGATACCTATAAATTTCAATTCAATGCAATACTCAAAACTCAAATAATAATTAAAAAAAATTTGAATTAACAATTATCCTATAATTTGGACACTCTAAGAACAACCTATCTAAATTCTCTACTATTCCAAACTTGTATATGGTTGTATATAGCTGATTTTATTATTGAAATCTCTTCCATGTGTTGAGTCACCCCTACAATTTCAATCGCTGCCTTCATTTTTTTTCCTTTGGCGCCTTGTATTCCTGGAGCTTCCGATGCTATACATTCTACATTGTGCTAGGGTTTTGTTTCAGGATGAATAATTGAAAATTCTGGAAAATTAGGGTTTGAAGCATGTTAAATTCAAACAATATAGAAGGACCAATTTATCCTTATCATTTAGAGTAATTCCAATGTAGTATTTAACAGACACTTCAACACATTCACAGTCCACGTCAGAGGCGCCGCTAGTCTTACTAATAGAAGGATGTAACGTGTCCATATTTCGTTTCTTGAGGGATCTAATTGTTACTTTTTTTTCTTCAAGGTCTAATTTGTCCGAACGCAAAATTCCTAGAGACCTAATTGTCACTTTTCTCTAAAATAAATTTTCTCTCATATACTAAATGATTTAATTACCGCATTTTTTTCATCATAGAATTTGAACACGTATAAATTATTTTTTTTAATTTAAATCAATTCAATTCGATTTATATTTTTTAATACTAATTTAAATAGGTTGACTTTAAAAAAAAATAATGTACTGATTTCAAATGAACAGTTTTAAATAACTAATTTTAAATAGGTAGCGTAGCAGTTTTAAAATATAACTTTAAAAATTAGATTAATTTAAAAATAAAAATTAAATTGATATTATTTTAATTATAATTTTTTATTATAATATACATATTTCGTTTACAGTTTAAATTTTAAACAAAATAATTATAAGGGTAAAGTACTAAATTGGCCCCTTATGTTTAGACATAATTTTGTTTTAGTTCTTAAGGTTTAAAGTGTTATATTTGAATCAAAAAAGTTTCATTTAGTTTCAATGTAGTCCGACCGTGAGGTCAAAGTTAAATAATTAATGAAATATCCTACATGACAGCAAAATCGATAATATGAGAAACAAGTACAAGCTCTAGAAGCACAAAATCAATATCAATACATTTATTTATCATTTTTTTCTTACAATATAAATGAAATATTTTCTATAGAATTAAAGAGAATGATAAATAAATGTATTGATGTATCCAAGGTTGATCTTGTATTTTTGGAGTTTATACTTATTCTCTAAATTATCGACCTTGTTCTTATAATAGGATATTCCGTTAATTATTTAACTTTGACATTGGAACTAAATTGAAACTAAATAATTTTTTTTTTACATTTAAATAGGATACTTTAAATCTTAAATACCAAAACAGGATTACGTTTAAATGTAGGAAACTAATTTAATACTTTACTCCAATTATAAATATATCTCATTTGCACCGTAAATAAAAAAATTAATATGATATAAATTGATAAATATGTTACAAATTACCCATTTCAATAAATAAAATAAATAATTATTTATTTATAAAAAAACTAAGTCCAATATGTCTATTACGAATTTCCGATTGCGAAGCACAAAGCCCAAACCAACATTCAACGCCAGAGACCAGAGTGAGAACAGGTACGCGCACTGCTTTTCCCTTTCACCTATCAAACCTTCTTCCCCTCTTTCTCCCTCTCTCTCTCTCCCCAAAATCTCTAATAAAATTCATCTGCGCCCTGCTTTCGTAAAGCCGTTTTTCATCTCTTCCTTTCTGTAACATTTTCGCATTCGGCATCAGATTCAACCTGTTCTTATATATTCTTTATCCAGGAAGCCCTTTTATTATGCCACTTTTATTTATTTGTTTGTTTTATGTTTTAACCTAGTTCTAGGGTTTTTCCTTTGATAGTTTGTGTTAACGGGAGCTGAGTGTGCTTCAATTGAGCACTTCAATTGAAGATTTCCTTCACCAATTGGGTATTTATAGGAGATTTGCTACTTCTTGTTTTCGGTATCAGGTAGGGTTGATGGCTGATCGGAGTTCGGCCGTTGCAAAGCCGGTATGGATGAAGCAAGCCGAGGAGGCCAAGCTGAAGAGCGAAGCCGAGAAAGCCGCGGCAGCTAAAGCTGCTTTCGAAGCGACCTTCAAGGATTTGGAGAAGGGTCGCGAGAAGGGCACTGTTCAATCTGACAGTGAATCCGAGGAATACGAGGATTTGGCCAATAAGCCGATTGGACCTGTGGATCCTTCTAAGTGCACGGCGGCGGGTACTGGCATTGCCGGCGGAACAGCCTGTGCTCCTTCTTCGTTCACAGTGGTCACCAAGGATTCAGATGAGAGGAAGGTTTCAGGTGGGGGTGCACAAGTCAAGGTGAGGGTGACGCCAGGTTTGGGCGTTGGAGGGTCTGATCAAGAAGGGATTGTGAAGGATATGGGTGATGGAACGTATAACGTCACTTATGTGGTGCCCAAGAGAGGGAATTACATGGTCAGTGTTGAATGTAATGGCAAGGCAATCATGGGTAGTCCATTCCCTGTGTTTTTCAGTGCAGGTATTCACCATTACTCTGCCGCAAAATTCTCTGCATTAGTGTTTAGATATATATGATGCCATGTGTGGTTTTGAATTGCTCCTAAAGTCCTAGTTAACGGTTCTGATCACAGTTCTAACATATAGGTATTGTAAAATTTAAAATTTTGGTTACAATTGGATATAGTGTCATAATACAGGAAATGCCACCAAAAAAAATGTCATAATA
The DNA here is from genome assembly GCF_000817695.3 of Arachis duranensis. NCBI lineage: Eukaryota > Viridiplantae > Streptophyta > Magnoliopsida > Fabales > Fabaceae > Arachis > Arachis duranensis. Next base: position 134,033,283 of record NC_029774.3, on the reverse strand, counting down.
TAGTGTCATAATATAGTGTCATTTGTATTTCCATAAATCAAACACCGGTGATATTTTTGTATTATTAAAAAAAGCATGGCAGTGATATTGTTGGATCTTAACATATTTAAATTTGATGAAAGAAACTACAAGGAAAATAAAATTTCAAAACTAAATCAGAGAAAAAAAGACGGAAAAGATTACACCTATTTAAGTTCTCTATATCACTTTATCCTTCTTCCTTCCCCCCATTAATGGAACATAATAAGTTTACTTTCTTTCTTGGTTGGGCGATTAAGAAAGAGACAGAGTTGAACTTGTTAATTTTCAATTTTCAATGCTTTGACAGTTTGATTTGTTATATTACAGGCAATAGTAGTGGAGGGCTGCTGGGTTTAGCTCCGGCATCTTCTTTTCCAAATCTTGTTAATCAAACTATGCCAAACATGCCGAACTACTCTGGGTCCGTTTCAGGGGCATTCCCAGGATTACTGGGAATGATTCCAGGGATTGTTGCTGGAGCTTCTGGGGGTGCTATTTTGCCTGGAATTGGGGCCTCATTAGGGGAAGTTTGCCGTGATTATCTTAATGGGCGATGTATAAAAGTCGATTGTAAGTTGAATCACCCACCTCATAATTTGCTAATGACTGCATTAGCCGCAACGACCTCAATGGGAACACTTAGCCAAGCTCCTATGGCTCCGTCTGCTGCTGCAATGGCTGCTGCACAGGCAATAGTTGCTGCCCAAGCACTTCAAGCCCATGCAGCTCAGGTGCAAGCGCAGTCTGTAAAAGATTCCACTGGTATGTTGTGGCGTGTTAATTTTGTTTGTTGCTGTGTTTGGTATTACAGAGCTCTTATACAAGAAGTGCTCTCTGTTGGTGACTTTTTGTCATGTTTGGTAGTTACATTTTTTTATGTTCTTGTTTTCCGTTTAAGTATTTCTTGCTGTATTCTTACCATCTATGGTAACTTAATCAGGCTCACCTGAAAAAGCTGGTAAGGATGATGCATTGAAGAAAACTCTCCAAGTTAGCAATCTGAGTCCACTTCTCTCTGTTGAACAGCTAAAACAACTCTTTGGCTTCTGTGGCACAGTTGTTGAATGCACAATTGCTGATTCAAAGCATTTTGCTTATATAGAATATTCAAAACCTGAAGAGGCTACTGCTGCTCTGGCGTTAAATAACATAGATGTTGGTGGCCGGCCTTTGAATGTTGAGATGGCAAAATCTCTTCCACAAAAACCATCTGTTGTGAATTCTTCCCTTGCTTCGTCATCTCTTCCTTTGATGATGCAGCAAGCTGTGGCAATGCAGCAGATGCAATTCCAGCAAGCTCTGCTTATGCAACAAACCATGACTGCACAGCAGGCTGCCAATAAAGCCGCCACCATGAAGTCTGCAACAGAGTTAGCGGCAGCCCGAGCTGCTGAAATAAGTAAGAAACTGAAAGCTGATGGACCTGAAATTGAAGAGAAAGAAACAAAACAGAAATCCAGGTCTGTTTACTTTGTCAATTTTTCCTAGTGTTATTGTTCTACTGGTGCATCTTGACTATTCATTTTCAATGTTTTTATTGTTGCAACTTGCAAGTAATTCATTTTAGGGTGCCCTACATAAGTATCATGAACCCATTAGAGTAAAGCATGAAATAGATTTATAAGTTTGGTAAAGGTGCCTGAGGTTTCTGTCATTTTGATGTTTTAGGGGGAAAAAAAATCATAATCTTGTCCCCATTTTAAAAGTTCCCATTTGTTGGTATATGTTTTACTATACTTAATAGTTTTGGGTTTAGTGTGAGTGCAATGCATCCTTTGCTTTTTTATCTTAATATATATATATACATATATATATATATATATATATATATTACATAATTTCTCTTGTATTATAAA